>NC_069134.1:61413300-61713300 GCF_026914265.1 Mya arenaria | reverse complement strand
CCTTGACCAGAACTTCGAGATAACAGAGTTCGGTATAGCGAGTTTCGACTGTACTAACATTAGTAACTATTATATGCAATTGAGCTTATACACTTGTACATGATCTTTCACTCTTGAGTTACATTTCGGAAGCTTCCTTACATTTGTGTAACATTATACAATAAAGAAATTTATGATAACTTTACTAAGTCACTCTCGTTGGCACGATGTTGCGCGAGAATGTGCTCTTGCGTTGTGGGAGAAACCGGGGTATCCGGAGAAAACGAACTTGTCTGGCTTGGTGAACACTAACGAAACTCTTATGCGCCCAGTCCTGGAATCCAACTCCACCCGGTGACCTTCGCCCATGGTGAGAAGCGAGTGCGCTAACCACTGCGCTAACAGAACAACCAGACTTCCTAACGTTTTTTTCTACCGAATACAATTTTACCCGAGTTTTCTTACAGTTTCATATTGAAGACATTGCCTGTGCAATTAAATCGTCGATTCATAGCGAACTTAAAATTTAATTCTACGTTCTAATTAGAATGAGTTATTATTAAGGCTAGATTTTCTTTGCAAGATATATGATGATTTCTTTAGCGTACTTTCAGTACAATTTATTAAGATTAATTGGGAGATTGTAAAATCGTTTTGTGTTTCGTGGAAATACAATACGATCAAATTCGTGGCAATAAATTAAGAATGTTAATGTAACTTACTAGGTACTTCAAAGGCCTAGTTTAAGGAATGTTCGGCATGATAATCCCCTGCTGTGCATCTCCTGCCAATTGCACTAGTGTCACAGAAGGGACCCATTTCCTGTGTATTTGTTTATTGGCTCGGGCCATTTAGGGTCCATTTCCATAATAAAACCTCCAAAACTGCACAGCAGATCGGAGATCTTATCAGAGGGATTAAGGCAAGTAGATTAAGATCAATACAGAGAATGTGTACTGTCTGGTGACTCCTTATTATGTTAGCATCATTTGAAGGGGTTCTAGGTGAAATAACAAGAAGAAGAAAAGAATATACAATTATGATACCTAAACCTTATAAAGACATAAGGTTTATTTGCCGGAAAATATTTCGAAATATATTATTTCACGTTCAAAAACACAATTTGAAAATAAACAAGGTGTTGCTTGTTTTGGATGCGTATGCATTGGCAACACTTTAATTATTGTATGTATAAAAGCGATATATATGGTTAATCCAGTTTATATCGATTTAGTGTTAAATTTCGTAAGCGAAAGTACTTGAATTCTTAGACACCCTGCGGAAACAAATATTTTTTAGGCCTGTATGGCCTTACCACTCAACTAGAGGACATTAAAACACAAATAGACACACAATGGTTACAAAATAAAATTATCACCTTCGGAAGCTTCGTGGAAAATATGTCTAAGGTGTGTGAGTTCAATTAATAATGATTTAGTTCATACTAATTAATCTAAACTGGATCGTGAAAACAGTTGAAAGGTGATATAATTACTCTTGGGTCCGTTTTCTTGGTAGAATTAATACTGGTGTCAATTTCAAGTTTAAGCGGTCATACGAAAGTACCCCTGGTTTATATCGAACTCACAACCTTTGGTCTGAAAGGCGGACAAATATACCACTAGATTACTGTTATCCCACTGGGGATCGAACCAACAATCTCATGGGTGAAAGGCGGATACGCTTACCACTTTCACTCTAGTGGGGATCGAACCCACAACCGTCTTGGACAAGAGGCGGACACCCATACCTCTAGGCCCTAACATCCCGCTAGGGTTGAACCCACAACCCCTTAGGTGAGAGGAGGACACCTATACCACTTTCGACCTGGTAGGGACTGAACCCACAACCTTATGGGTAAAAGGCGGACTACCATGCCACAAGACCACTCCCATCTCGCTGGCGACCTTACAAACAACCTCTTGGGTGATAAGTGAACACCTATACCTCTCTCATCCTGGTACGGATTGTACCCACGACCTCTTGAGTGAGAGGCGGACACCCAAACCACTTGACCACTCACACCCCGCTTGGGATCGAACCCACAACCAATTGGTGGACAACTATACCACTCTGACTCGTGAAGTGGTTGAACACACAACCTCTTGGGTGCGAAGCGTACACCCATACCACTAGAACCCTCGCATCCTCTGTATGTTATGTAAGACATGATACAAAACATCCTGTGTTCCGATTTCAATTTTACAGTCGTTATAAAGAGAGTCGATTTCTAGCTAGTTCCATTTAAATATTTCAATGTAAACAACATTGACAAGCTGCAGTATATCACTGCATATATAATCACTGTATTATTCTTATTTGTTTCCTACTAATAACAATATATTGCACAACTTTGCAACTCATTTTCAGATTTGATGACATTAACCGTGTAGATAATTGATTCATAACCCAAAACCACCTGTCCCGATCCTGTCATGCAAATTAATAAGATATATGGAGAACTGGGTGACAAAGACGAATTTATAAAAGAGAATCAAACAAAATATGCAGCCCATAAACACTTTCATAAACCGGCAGAGCGAGACATTGACACTTTAATGGCTTATTATAGGCTAACGCATTAAACAAACCCATACATTACAAATTACTTTAATACAAAATGCAGACTCCTATCATAAATATAGTGGGTGGCGTAAAATACACACAGGGTCGCTTTTATACTTTTGGTTAATTATAAACGATCATGTCTGCTTTAATATGCATCACTGCATTCAGGTATTGTTTGTTACAGAGTTGCATAAGGCTTTCTGACGTAACCAAATGGGTGTCACTGAGTGTTGTGTGTCTCTGTCATGGCAACAACGCGTTCCGTTTGTATGAAAATAGCAGCTGGTCTCATATACCTATTCTGCTACTTTAGATTATGTTAATCTAAATCATTTTAAAATAAACAAACAAAGAGTTTGTTGTATAGGAACTGAGTTGTTGTTATACCATGGAAACTACTGGGACAAGCCGAGTTGCCAAAACAAGGGTAACATTGTAGAGTGTTCAGGATTGTGAGTGTGCCAAATGCTGTTTATTTGAGTTTATCAAGGTCTGTCCGCGCCCATTGGCTGCATTATGGCTTGACCCCGCCGTGACGTCATCATGACTGAAATTGTGTTTTACCACAAGTGACATGAGATAGAAGTGACACCAATTTGCAGTCAAATCCAGATATTAGAAGTCTTGAAGAAACAGAGTAAGATACAAGAGATTCGGGTGCGATGGTCTAGCTCTTTGCGAAGAGACCTCTTGGTTCTTTAACGTGCTCGGTGTAAAGCACCGATACACGGGATACAACTTTCCTGGGTTGAACCAGTACTGAGTACACCACTTTTCCAAGCACTACCCTTTAAATGCCGAGCGCCAGGCAAGGGGGCTACTTGTACCCACTTTTAACGTCTTTCGGTATGACGCGGACCGGGATAGAAACCACGACCTCCCGCTCCATAGGCGGACACCTTAACGACTAGACCACGAAGAAGGTGTGTGCCAAATGCTGTGCCTGATACCCTATATGCACTACAACGCTATGCGTCGCTGTGTACCGTGGGCGAGTTGGCTTGGAGAATCTTGTACTCATAAATAATAAGTGCGGCAGTTTTATTGGTTCCGCAAGGTCTAGGATACTTTCCCGTTGAATAATATTCTGTCGAATGCCGGGATAGAACCGGTTCCGCCATTTGAGTTCAATGATATATGATTGCAGGCAAGACCACTCGGTCATGGAGGCTATTGTCTTTTGAGAATTATTGAAGAATAGTTAATTGTAACATGCGATTTCATTGAAAGAAGAGTTGTCTCCCCTGCTTCATGCATTTTTATTTAAACGAGGTATTGTCAGTCAATTGTCCCGGTATTCATGAAGTATAACAGAATGATGTACCTTGATTGCCGACGATGCTGGCAATGGGATCAACAGACGGAGTCAAATTTAATTATTTAAAAAGCCATGAGCGCCCGAAACAAATCAATTAAGCAAAATACAACCGACAATTCTTACATTTAATAAGAAAAACAACCGCACAATTTCCTTTTAATGATTAGTTTGTTGTATGGCTTATGTTAAGGCATTCGATAGAAATTTCGCGGCGAACACTTGGAAAGGAAAAATATTTTTGGTCTTTCGTTATATTATCTTAATATTACGTAGCAGCATAAGAATCAATGCCTCATGGGAGAGATCTTGTTAAATAGCACCATGGCAATCATCGTCGGCAATCACGGAACTTTTTCCGTTACACTCCATGATAAATATCGTGGGAAAATTGACTGACAAATTGTTATTTTAATACATATGCATGAGGCAGGGGAGACAATTCTCCTTCCAATAGAATAACATATTACCATTAAATTCTCTTCAATAACCATGTATTGTCCATTGTATCCACAGGCGAGTGGTCTAAATTTACAATTTGTAGTGACTAGTGGAGGGAGTTCAATCCAGCTATCGCCAGAATACTTTTCAGTGCTTCAAACTCTCTGGCTATGTACATTGAATAGATAACAGAGGTGTTGAAGTAGTGCTTCAACGCCTCTGAAAAGGAGTAGAATATAGTGCACGCTACCACAATGTATAAAGACTATAACAGCGGAGTTGATGCAAAGCTTCAAAATCCCTGTTCAACACCTCTGTTCTCTATTCAATGTATATAGCCAGTGATTTTGAAGCTCTGAAAAGTAGTGTAGAATATAATTTATACTGGTATAGAATATAAGAGCAGTAGGTGTACTGTCATGATATATCGTACCTATAGGAGTCGATGCACTACGTGAACACCTCGGATCTAGATGTCAACTTGTACCTTGCATTCAAGATGTAATGACCTATTCTAGATTCCAATTTTCACTGTTAAAAGTATCGTTCAGTCCGTCTATTTTTCCAGCTAGTCATACTTGTTAATGTGGTGTAAGTAGTAAAATGTAGCATATACTTGGTGTTTACTTTTTCGTGTGGGCCGACGACAACCGAGGATTTTTCAAGTGTATGTTCAATATTTTTCTATATATCGATTCTGAGAAATGCATCGACAAACACAAAGAAGTTGTGGTCCACTTTTGACGATAAACAGAAAATAGAGCGACCAACCTACGACCGAGGTACGCCCGCTCTATTTCCTGTAGAGCGACAAAATTGAACCAAACATGGTGACCATATAACCTTCAAAAAAAGAATTCGAAAGGAGTTCTTATCCCGACAAAAATATTAGAGTTGGGTTTAGAAGCGGTCGAAAGTGCTTCAAGTACAGAAAAGCTAATTATCTGTGTCAAAGTTCACATATATGTTTGCTATTGTACATATATTAACGTCACACGATATGCTCCTTGCTCATAATGTAAACAAGTCTAGCTAACTTGATGCAAATGCATTCAGATAAGTGAAAAGGTCGTGACAATTTATGGGGTAACTCTGGTTTAAAACAAGCACACATATTGTGACAGGCACTTGACCTTAAAAAAGGTGAACGTCAACATGAAAGGCATTGTTGGAGTTTAGATAATGTAAAAGCTGCATTTAGATGCACCATCACGTCCACTGACATTCCGAACATGATACATTGTTTTCGTGCACTTTGATTACCGGATCTGCACAATTAAACTTCACTCACGAGGCGAGTATTTCCTGGTAAGGATATAAACACTAGCTTAGTTACGAACGAACGTTTGAGGTTAAACTTTGGTGCACCTTTTATCAAAATTTGACAGTCTGGGGTTTTCAAAATAATTATTTGACAGTCTGAAATAATTTGATTCGCATTACGTGTAAACTTGTCTTCATCTATTTTCGAATGGTAAAGAAAATCGTAGTGAGTACGACACACCCCAGTCCTGTGACTTTGCCATGTCCTGGTATAGACTAGTCACAATCAAAGAATAAGTATATTCTTTCTTATTTTTGCAATGTTGAGTGAATTGTATTTTGTTTCGAAGGTGAAAGAAACCATGTTGTCATCGTTGTTAAAGGGGCTAGACTCCGTCTACCACTTGAATCCCAGCAAATTTAAAAATAGCGTCGGTATATTTATCCATTGCCAACTTTGGAGAAATCCGCTAAAGCGAAAGGGCCTATAGAGTTATATAGGGAAAATATGGTTAAACAGTTCTCCCGACTTAGTCTTTCAACAGATCAACTTACTTCCTACATATATGTTAGGATAATTCTTGCCCTTTAAGATGATGGTTATGTATTGATTGTATGATTTTTACATTTTGGTCCTTTTTAAGGGTTTTGTTGGTCATTATGCGGGGACATTATTCGACGTCATACCGCCATCTATCACTGTGCGTGGTTTCGCAGATGATCACACTGCCGATAAACAATTCTGCCCGAGCGATCCTGGCACCGAAGAAATTGCTAAACATGAACTCGAACAATGTTCCTTATTAATCAATGAATGGATGAACCAGAACAAATTAAAGATGAACGCTTCCAAAACGGAGTTTATCAAGTTTGGCAGTCATACTCAACTAAATAAATGCAAAACAAATTCAATCAAAGTTGTTGGTGATAACATCGAAGCAGAAAACTGTGTAAGATACCTAGGGGCGTTCCTTGACGAAAAATTGAATTTTAAAGAACACGTGAAAAGAAAATGCCGCACTGCTATTTTGAATTACATGAGAATAAAGAGCATTAGACAATATTTGACGAAAGAAGCAACAGAAATTCTAGTGTTATCCCTAGTCATGTCCCACCGTGACTATTGCAACGTCATTCTCTATGGGATAGCCCAGTGCGACCTACAGAAAATGCAGCGTATACAAAATATGTGCGCAAAACTCGTTCTATCTCGCTCTCGATATGATAGTTCCAAACAAGCTTTATACGATCTGCACTGGTTACCCGTGAAAGCTAGAATCACGTTCAAAATTTTAACTTTTATGTACAGCTGCTCAGTTGGAAACGCTCCAGAGTACCTTACAGAACTTCTTGAAGAACAACGACCCAAGCGCAATCTAAGCTCAACACAAACTTCAGGATGTTATAAAATATCATTCAATAAAAGAAAGACTTTCGCCGATAGGAGTTTCAGTACCGTTGGTCCGAAACTCTGGAACGAGCTTCCAAGTAACATCAGGAACTCGTTATCTTCAGAATGCTTTAAGAAAAACTTGAAAACGCATTACTTCAGGGACTACTATGCATTATTCTAAATAAACACAGTGTTGGTGGGCGGACTGTTTTGACCCAAACCATTTTCTGTTTTGTTCAACATTTATTTTTATATTATTTAATTCCTTCATGTATATTTTAAAAATATATTTTACGATACTCTTAAATATGGGCCACACAGTACTCACATAGTGGTATATGACGCTTTTGGGTATGACGCTTTCATATTTTATAGTAGACACATATAAGTTTTAATTAAACTTATTCTTTTTTTATTTTCACACAATCGCATTTTATTTTTATAATGTCGCATTTACCTGTCTTGAGTATGTTTCGTGTGTTTTATGAAATTGTATTGATGTCGATTTTATATTTGTTTACATTACTGTGTACAACGCCATTGAGTATATTTATAAAATTAGGCGTTTAATCAAATAAACAAGTTTCAAGTTTCAAGTCATTAAAAGTTACATTGAAATAAGAAGGAGCTAAAATTGTTTTGTTATTTAAAGTTATTATAGACAACCGATCGCTAAGCTTCCAACGGATTAAATGAAGAATGTTTTTTCTCTTTCAAATGCACTTTTCAAAATAATGGATTTTTTGGTCCTTTTTGAACATTTATGTAAAATTTGTAGAAAATCGATGCCCAAAAATTGTGTATTCAACTGTACGGTAATGGTTTTATGGCCCACCCCGCGGCGCATTCACAGCAGGATAGAAATAATCCATCGGCAAGGTTATGACACATGTGCAACGAAGTTTGTCATTTATAGTAATAAATCTATTCCATAACTATTTCGGATTTTTTTCTTTTATCATTATCATATTATTTAAATAATATATATGACACTCGATTTTTCATCTATATGTAGTAAAGAAATGTCATATTTTTTTGTGTAAAAATAGAAAGTAATATATTTAGCAAAAAAAGATTCCCATTTTTAACCGCAATCACTATTACAGACAGTTTAAACGTAACTCTTTTCTTATAAAATATTAATGTTTCAAGTTGAAATAATTTGATTCGCATTACGTGTAAACTTGTCATCATCTATGTTCAAATCGTAAAGAAAATCGTACTGGGTACGGCACACCCAAGTCCTGTAACATTGCCATGTCCTGGTATAGTCAAAATACAATAATCAATTATTATTTCTCATATTTGCTACGTTGCATGAATTGCTATTTGTATGGATTGTGACAGAAACCATGCTGACATCGTTGTTAAAGGGATTAGACACCAGATGATGATACCATTGCAAGACGAAAAAGAAAATAGTAAAAAAAAAATACATAAAATTGATATCGTTGCGTATAACTTAATGATGTATCATATCGCTTACGACACATGTATCTTTCACAGTTTTTGCGGGTTGTTATTAATACCAGAAAATGTAAAAATAACGTCGGTATATTTGTCTTGACTAATCACGTGACTTTCACATGCTAAATATACACACTATAAACTGGGAATCCATTATGCGCTATTTCTAAACAGATAAACTCCGCTAGCGCGACAAAATATTATATTATCATGTAAAATGGTCATACTAATTCATATTGACAATTATATGCTTGTTTTGATGAAATATTGTATTTGCCGATTTTGGGGACCATCTGGTGTCTAGTCCCTTTAATAACTAATGATTTAGTTTGATTAGATATGTTATACGAAGAAATATTTGACAGTTTGTACAAAGCAAGTTGTCGACTGAGTATAGCATTTGTGTTTCTTGATGAATAAGGAATAGGGAGTTCAATCCGACGCACAACACAAAACACACATCAAATGTAAACTTGAATGTCAGTTTTGGTGAAAGCTATTCAATAGTCATTGAAATCACTAAATCATATCCATCGAGCCCAAAGGACAAGCCAGAGTTTCTTAAGAAGCTAGCTATAGATACCGATATACTATTAAAGATCGGAACAACTTCGGATATTATCTAAATTATGATTCCTTGGATAATAGCCGAGGGTGTTTCGATTGTTAATGTTGTACAAACAACCAGCTCCAGTACATCGCCCTCACTTGCCCAGTGGTAGAGCATTCGCTTCGGTTGCGAAATTTCGCGGATTCAAACTCCGACCGCGACAAACCCATCGAAAGACGTTAAAATACGGTATTAGTAGCTCTATTGTCTAACGCCCGGCGTCAACAGGGTTGTTCTTGGAAATTCTATACTCAGTACTGCCTAACAAAAAAAAGTAAAGTTTATCGGAGCTTTACACCGAAAACGTTAAATAACCAAGATGTATCTTCGCAAAGGGTTATCGCACCGGTTCTCTTGTATCTCATTATGTTTCTTTTAATATCTGGATTTGATCGTTGCTGTACAACCTCAATAAGAAAGGTTTTTATTTCAAGGCCATTGTTTTACACCCATGTGTGGGCTTTGTACATGCAGTAATTACGGCTTATCTCATACAATATTCACACAGTATAAACTAATCTAGCTTACTTGATGCAACTATGATTAGACAATTCTCAGCTAGGTATGGGCTACTCTGGATTAAAACAAGCAACAACTTTCTGACAAGCGCTTGACCTCAATAACCGTAAACATAATTTGAATAATCTCAACACCAATTATGTGTGTCGTGTTACTACATTCAGATGCAACATCACGTACGTCGACATTTTGAACATGCCGCATTGTTCAGTGCACTTTGTTAACCGGACCTTCACAATTATCTCCCACTCATGAATCAAGTAGTTCCTGGTATAGATACAGAAAAAATACAAGTACTGTTGCGAACTTCTGAGGATAAGCTGTAGTGATATTTTTTTTCTATCATTTGAACGTCTTTGGTTGTCAAATTATTTAACAGTGTGAAACAATATGACGCGAATTACGTGTAAATTTGTCTTCATTAACGTTAAAATCGCAAAGAAAATTTGTAGTTGTCAGGCCAAACAAATGAATTCTTTGTTTCTGTTAACAACTTCAAAACGATAGGGTAGGTAGGTAGGTAGGTAGGTAGGCAGACAGGCAGGCAGGCAGGCAGGCAGGCAGGCAGGCAGGTAGGTACGTACGTACGTAGGCACACCTTTTTTCTTCTTTTTTTTTGAGAAGCAGAACTCTGTACCAAACCGACCTATATCAGGGTAAGTCATTATAATCGTAGAAAGTTTTAAAAATAAAATAGTCAAATTTTAACGTGTTCACTCAAATAAATTCTTTTATTTAAGAGAATTAATAAAAAAATCCATATATCCATTAAACTCCAAAAAATGTAGGGTCGGTCGGAAAAACTAGGTTCGGTCGCGAAAACTAGGGTCAGTCGGCACGACAATCTATGTCCTGTAACATTGACATGCCCTGGTCCTGTCAAAACCGGTTTTACCTTCTATGCTTTTTCGATGAAATATGAAGTATTATCAGTGAAATAACAACATTGAAAATATAAAATTGATTTTCACTGCAAAATAACGAGTGAAAATATCAACTTTTAGAACTATTTTTAAAATTCTTTGTAGTTACTTCCTCTTGATCAAAACAAAACACTTCACTTTGAACAAGAAAATGTTGGCAAAAAAAGACGAAAAAGGTTATGTAAGTTTAAATAAAAATATTTTTGAAAATAATCAACTTACCGTTTATTGGAGAAATGGTAATCCTATTTTCAATCGTTTTCTGGAACTTTGTGGCTAAATGTTTGAACAGTTGCTTTCATAACAGATTACAGACAAAAACTCTCGAACATAAATAAAATATCATCGTTGAAATATAGTTTGAACTGTTTGTCGTTGTTATACGTGATACGAACTTCCCGAAAAAAATCACACAACATTTTGCTGATGAACTGATACTTTTTAACCCTAACCACGCCTCAAAATGTGTAAATAACCTAGTGTGGTCTTCACTCTTTACCTGGAAATCGACCTGTCTTCAAGCGAATCAGACTTGTCTTTGACAATGAGATGACTGAATACCCATGTTTCATGAAACAAACTCTAAAACTAAGAAAACCGTTTTATATCCAATGATTATACGCAATTGTTTTGCTAACACGTTCGACCTTTCAAATGTCCATTGAATAAATGGCGGCGAAGTAAATTGGTTATGTATTCATGCCCCGTTTTAAATAAACCTTCTTTTAAACAAAGATTCACTCATAACACCTCACTGATGAATGCTTATAATGTGTTTGCACTAAAATCGATCAAATAATAAACAACATAAAAAAAATCAGATAACTTTTTCTCAACAATCCGGATATAGAAAATTGACAAGTACGTCATCAGCTATAGTTTTGTGTGAGGGGCGTCTCACGGGTAGCGGCGTAAATAAAACACTTCAAATAATGTGATAATTAAGAAAATAAACTAAAATAAAATAAAACCCCCAAAATAAGCATGAATGAAACAGAAAATGTGTTTGTTTAATTGTAAGATCGTATTTTATTTCACGGGTTTCATGGAAAAACATATTTTCACAAGTAGCTTCCTCTATTTATTTGGGATATTTTTGCAATAAGGAGAAGAACAGTATTTTGTGTCGGATATTAATGCGACCATATCCTCTTCATATAACATAGTTTTTTTAAACAATTTAGTTTCTTTAGATAAGCTTTTCGTTTAGATAATAAACTTAGTTTGAACATAACAAGCTGTCAACTAAACCCTATATTCGTAATTTTGATGGATTATGAAATGAAATATTCATTTGAAGAAAGACATTTATGCAATATAAACATTAAAGGGACACAATGTTAGTTAAGGGACTAGAGAGCAGATGATACAATCGCAAGATTGTTTTTTTTGTCTAAAACGTACATAAATTTGATACCGCGGTTCACTGGGGTTGACTACCACGTAAAATCCAGTAAGCTTATAAATAGCAGTTGGTATATCTATTTGTACTCATCGCGTGACACACAACTGCTAAATATACACAGATCATGACTTCCCGGAACAAACGGGCTTTGTAAGGAAGCCATAAACTGCTTTGAAACCAGGTAGATACAGAGCACGACAGAACAACTCGGAGATTCAATTGATCGATTGAAACTTTTGAAAAAGGTTAACTCTGCTCAAAATGACACCGAGTTGCTCAAACGCTTAATGACAGTTTAATATGTGTAACGACCACATGCCTTGCAAGGTTTTTGAAAAAAAACATTCTGAGATTTTTTTAAACTGGGAAACCATTATGCGCTATAATTAATCTTAGCTGAGATAACGACACGATTGTTGCGTTTATTCTTTGAATCGTGTATAATGATGTATATAATGGGTCTCATCCTAGTTCGCCTTGCCACTCCCTGGCTTGTTTTGAGGATATACTCTATTTTCCGTTTTTGGAACCATCTGGTGTCTAGTCCCTTTAACACTTGTCCCTTTAACACTTGTTAGAAAACAGCCCATGACATTTCAGGTAGGAATTCATAGTATAACATTCAGTTATATACGGAAGTACGTTCATAGTACGTATGTTTACTTGGTTGGTAATATGCAAATTAGCAAAGCCCGGGTTCTGTGTGGATAGAGAATTTACTATATATAAAGGCAAGCAGACCCCTTCAGGGTCGAGCATGCTTTTCTCTGAAGAGATTTGCTTGCCTTGGTTTGATTTCGCACGTTACACTAGGTTTAATCATTAAGAAATTCAACTTTCGATGGTGTTTAAAAGTCCGCTTACTGCCACACATTCGATTTATTCTCCATGCGTCAGGTTTTGCGTTGACAATTTGCAAGCCAATGAGATTGTATTCTAAGTCAGTAAGATGACCTGAAGTAGCATCTTAGTGATGAAGATTTCTTTTTTACTTTAATGATCACAACAAAAAAGGCATGTGATTTGGGTACAGATAAAAGCTATTTGCGATATTTTGGCGCTTTTTAACCAGGGAATATGTGACCACGGTGCTATTTATCGAAAAGCACATATATAAAGGCTAATTTTGTTTATCTGTCAACCAATTGTATGCCTAGTCTAATGCCTAAAATTGAGTGAGGCTATTGAAAATAAAACCTTGTTTACGCTCGCTTGCACTGACTTAAGCCCAACTTCAATCCAAGAATCACTTGCGCCGGAATTGAGCAGTCTCAATGTTGTTGTTTTCTATCAAGAAAACTGTCACAGTCTTTGTTTACAGCGTACAATCCGCTCACAGTATATGACGATGCCAACAAAATAAATAAAAACATGTTAATGCATTATTGTGTTTACACGTTTGACGTCATGATCAAATCAAAGAAGCAAATGCTTTGTGTACGTAGCTACAAATTCCCAAGTTAAAAAGCGCCACTATATCACTAATGTTCTTTATCTGTACACTTATCAAGTGTTTTGCTTTTGTTCTGATCATACAAGTCAAACGAGTAAAATTAAAATAAAAATGTTTGAACCAACCTATAGTATGCCCCTTTTACCTATGCAGTGCCCCTTCAATCTAAATCGTGCCCCTTTAACCTATATTGTGCCAATTTAACATATACGGTGCCCCTTTAACCTACATCGTGTGGCCCTTTAACCTATACTGTTCTCCTTTAACCTACACAGTGCCCCTTTAACCTACAATGTGCCCCTTAAACATATATTGTGTGCCTCTTCAACGTAAATTATGCCCCTTTAACCTATAGTGTTTCCCCTTTGACCTTTAGTTTCCCCTTTGACCTAAAGTTTGTCCCTTTTAACTTTATTGTGCTTCTTTAACTAGTCTAGATAACTTGATTAGTAAAGTAGGTGATGCTCTGGTTTAGAACAATCACAAACATTCTGACAAGCACTTGACCTCAACAAAACGTAAATATAATTTACATTATCTTAACTCCAAAAATGCCTTTCATGTTGCTATAATTAGATGCAACATCACGTTCATTGACATTCTCAACATGCTTGAGTGGTCCTTGCACTTAGAAAACCGGATCTGATAGAACCACGAACTAGTTGGATGACATGAATTAAAATCTTAATCATTAAGAATGTGCGGAGTGAGCCTAGGGATGAGCCCTCCTTAATCATTAAGAGTTTACTTTATTTCAGATTATCTTTCTGACTAAGAATACAACCTCATTGGCTGACACATTGTTAACGCAGGGATTGTGCTGTAGGCGGACCTTTAACTACCTGCTAAAGTTGAAATTCTTAATGAGAAAGCCTAGTACTTAACGATTTCCTATCTGCAATTTCATTGGCTGTAAATGCAAATTGTATTCTAAGAAATAACAGCTAATCCCTCTAAGGTTCTTGTACGTATTAAGCAGACTGTAACACTATGGCATAATACGGTGTTAGATTTATATTTGTCTTAAATGTATATCAAACTATGTTTGGATGGTCATATCCTATATACAACAGACAGATTTTACTTCTAAATTTAAGTTTAATCTAAGTTTGGCTTTCTAATGGTGACCCCGATCTCAATAAAAACATTAGCAGGTATTAGTGGCAATTATATATTATTAGATAATGGGCCGTATTCTTTAAGCATCTTTATATTGACGATTTTCAACTTAGTGTTAAATTGCCTTTTTTAAGTTGACTTTTAAGAAAACTGAATATGTTTGTACACCATTATAAAACTATAAAAAAATCAAAAAAAATGCTTAAACAATAAATGCATATGAATAAATTTGATGAAAAGTGGAGGGTATTTAAAATAATCTTTGTCAAGAATTACGAAAAATTCTACAAAGATGAAAATATCCACTTAGGTGTTTTATGAATACGGCTTAATTTTGTATAAAAACATCAAGTCCTCTTTGAAGAAACAATATGGAGAATCAAGCCGTAGTATTCTATATTCACGAATATATTTAAGCATGCGCGTTCAAATTTCGGGATGGAAATGTGTATTTAAAAAAAAGAAAAGAAACAATCTTTAACGTTTAATCATCTTAACAAATATGCTGTGTACACGGAATGCGCATTATACTTTTTTTTATCTGTTGTGTTATTGTGAATTGTGTCATTAGGTTCTGAAAGACGAGCACGTTTGTTGACTTTCGGTTTAATCAATTTGCCAATATCAAGACACATTTTCGACTTTCAGGACCTAACGACGTCATTCTCATCAACATAAAAGATGCTGATTCAAAGGTTTAATCAACGTACATTTCGTGCTCATAGTGGATTTAAGCTGCACTCTAACAGATAGACAGTTTTGTCATGTTTTGTCTTGTATTCAGCTTATTTTTGCGCCAATGCCAATTCTTTAGTAATGTTAAATCTCACAATAGAACCTATAACAATTGTTGGAAAAACTGCCTAATGTTCGTATCTCTTAAATCGTTAGTAATTCTTTTAGCAATACAACTTCACTTTAGAACGGCAATTATAAAAAACTGCGATCTGATCTTTTTCAGCAGTCCTGTATGACTGGTTTCCACACCTTTAAGCAAAAAAAATAAATTAAAAAATGGCTCATTCCAAGACAAAAAAAGTTGTCAAAATGGTCAATCTGTGAGAGTGCAGCCTCAAAAAAATTGATATTTTAAAAAATGCACTTATTTTTTCCTCAAAATTACGAGCAACTGCTCCATTAAATTCGTGATTACTTCGACTCGATTATACACGGTGAAGAACTACAATCCTTGATCTACCATCTCATGTGTAATGCCTCATCTAGCTTTCATTATTATATTTATGTCAGTGTCTTTGTACGACTACTATATGGAACATGTCAACGTACAACAACTTAAATAGCATACCATAAAAAGCATCATTAACAGTTTCAGAAACGGTATATATGAATTACCATTCTATCTACAGTGATTGTGACTTTGACCAAGACCTTAAGTTTAACACATGCAGTTGCATAATTTATAATAGATAATGTGTGCCATTAAACGAAACAACATGATAAGCAGATTTATTTAAATGTACATTTAAAAAGTATTCTTAGTTCACTTGTACTTCGTATCAATGATACAATGCAAACCATAGGGACGAGCCAAGTAGCCAAAACCATACTATAATCTTGTTTAGTGGTAGAAGGGTCACAATAATACAATGGAAACTACAGGGACAAGCCCAGTAGCCAAAACCATACTATAATCTTGTTTAGTGGTAGAAGGGTCACAATAATACAATGGAAACTACAGGGACAAGCCCAGTAGCCAAAACCATACTATAATCATGTTTAGTGGTAGAAGGGTCACAATAATACAATGGAAACTACAGGGACAAGCCCAGTAGCCAAAACCATACTATAATCATGTTTAAAGGTAGAAGGATCACAATAATACAATGGAAACTACAGGGACAAGCCTAGTAGCCAAAACCATACTATAATCATGTTTAGTGGTAGAAGGGTCACAATAATACAATGGAAACTACAGGGACAAGCCCAGTAGCCAAAACCATACTATAATCTTGTTTAGTGGTAGAAGGATCACAATAATACAATGGAAACTACAGGGACAAGCCCAGAAGCCAAAACCATACTATAATCTTGTTTAGTGGTAGAAGGGTCACAATAATACAATGGAAACTACAGGTACAAGCCCAGCAGCCAAAACCATACTATAATCCTGTTTAGTGGTAGAAGGGTCACAATAATACAATGGAAACTACAGGGATAAGCCCAGTAGTCAAAACCATACTATAATCTTGTTTAGTGGTAGAAGGGTCACAATAATACAATGGAAACTACAGGGACAAGCCCAGTACCCAAAACCATACTATAATCTTACCATACTATAATCTTGTTTAGTGGTAGAAGGATCACAATAATACAATGGAAACTACAGGGAAAAGCTCTGTAGCCAAAACCATACTAAAATCTTGTTTAGTGGTAGAAGGGTCACAATAATACAATGGAAACTACAGGGAAAAGCTCTGTAGCCAAAACAATACTAAAATCTTGTTTAGTGGTAGAAGGGTCACAATGATACAATGGAAACTACAGGGACAAACCCAGTAGCAAAAACCATACTAAAATCTTGTTTAGTGGTAGAAGGGTCACAATAATACAATGGAAACTACAGTGACAAGCCCAGTAGCAAAAACCATACTAAAATCTTGTTTAGTGGTAGAAGGGTCACAATAATACAATGGAAACTACAGGGAAAAGCTCTGTAGCCAAAACTATACTAAAATCTTGTTTAGTGGTAGAAGGGTCACAATGATACAATGGAAACTACAGGGACAAACCCAGTAGCAAAAACCATACTAAAATCTTGTTTAGTGGTAGAAGGGTCACAATGATACAATGAAAACTACAGGGACAAGCCCAGTAGCAAAAACCATACTAAAATCTTGTTTAGTGGTAGAAGGGTCACAATAATACAATGGAAACTACAGGGACAAGCCCAGTAGCAAAAACCATACTAAAATCTTGTTTAGTGGTAGAAGGGTCACAATAATACAATGGAAACTACAGGGACAAGCCCAGAAGCCAAAACCATACTAAAATCTTGTTTAGTGGTAGAAGGATCACAATAATACAATGGAAACTACAGGGACAAGACCAGTAGCCAAAACCATACTAAAATCTTGTTTAGTGGTAGAAGGGTCACAATAATACAATGGAAACTTCAGGTACAAGGCCAGTAGTCAAAACCATACTATAATCTTGTTTAGTGGTAGAAGGATCACAATAATACAATGGAAACTACAGGGACAAGCCCAGTAGCAAAAACCATACTAAAATCTTGTTTAGTGGTAGAAGGGTCACAATAATACAATGGAAAATACCGTAACACGCCCAGTAGCCAAAACCATACTATAATGTTGTTTAGTGGTAGAAGGGTCACAATAATACAATGGAAACTACAGGGACAAGCCCAGTAGCCCAAACCATACTATAATCTTGTTGAGTGGTAGAAGGGTCACAATAATACAATGGAAAATACAGGGAAAAGCTCTGTAGCCAAAACCATACTATAATCTTGTTAAGTGGTAGAAGGGTCACAATAATACAATGGAAACTACAGGGACAAGCCCACTAGCCAAAACCATACTATAATCTTGTTAAGTGGTAGAAGGGTCACAATAATACAATGGAAACTACAGGGAAAAGTTCTTTAGCCAAAACCATACTATAATCATGTTAAGTGGTAGAAGGATCACAATAATACAATGGAAACTACAGGGACAAGCCCAGTAGCCAAAACCATACTATAATCTTGTTTATTGGTAGAAGGATCACAATATTACAATGGAAACTACAGGGACAAGCCCAGTAGCCAAAACCATACTATAATCTTGTTTAGTGGTAGAAGGGTCACAATAATACAATGGAAACTACAGGGACAAGCCCAGTAGCCAAAACCATGCTATAATCTTGTTAAGTGGTAGAAGGATCACAATAATACAATGGAAACTTCAGGGACAAGCCCAGTAGCCAAAACCATATTATAATCTTGTTTAGTGGTAAAAGGGTCACAATAATACAATGGAAACTACAGGGGCAAGCCCAGTAGCCAAAACCATACTATAATCTTGTTTAGTGGTAGAAGGGTCACAATAATACAATTGAAACTACAGGGACAAACCCAGTAGCCCAAACCATACTATAATCTTGTTAAGTGTTAGAAGGATCACAATAATACAATGGAAACTACAGTGACAAGCCCAGTAGCCAAAACCATGCTATAATCTTGTTAAGTGGTAGAAGGATCACAATAATACAATGAAAACTACAGGAACAAGCCCAGTAGCAAAAACCATACTATAATCTTGTTTAGTGGTAGAAGGGTCACAAAAATACAATGGAAACTTCAGGGACAAGCCCAGTAGCCAAAACCAAGGTATAATCTTGTTAAGTGGTAGAAAGATCACAATAATACAATGAAAACTACAGGGACAAGACCAGTAGCCAAAACCATACTATAATCTTGTTTAGTGGTAGAAGGGTCACAATAATACAATGCAAACTTCAGGGACAAGCCCAGCAGCCAAAACCATACTATAATCTTGTTTAGTGGTAGTAGGGTCACAATAATACAATGGAAACTACAGGAACAAGCCCAGTAGCCAAAACCATAATATAATCTTGTTTAATGGTAGAAGGATCACAATAATACAATGGAAAATACAGTGACAATCCCAGTAGCCAAAACCATGCTATAATCTTGTTAAGTGGTAGAAGGATCACAATAATACAATGAAAACTACAGGGACAAGCCCAGTAGCCAAAACCATACTATAATCTTGTTTAGTGGTAGAAGGGTCACAATAATACAATGGAAACTACAGGGACAAGCCCAGTAGCCAAAACCATACTATAATCTTGTTTAGTGGTAGTAGGGTCACAATAATACAATGGAAACTACAGGGACAAGCCCAGTAGCCAAAACCATACTATAATCTTGTTTAGTGGTAGAAGGGTCACAATAATACAATGGAAACTACAGGGACAAGCCCAGTAGCCAAAACCATACTATAATCTTGTTTAGTGGTAGAAGGGTCACAATAATACAATGGAAACTTCAGGGACAAGCCCAGTAGCCAAAACCATACTATAATCTTGTTTAGTGGTAGTAGGGTCACAATAATACAATGGAAACTACAGGGACAAGCCCAGTAGCCAAAAACATACTATAATCTTGTTTAGTGGTAGAAGGGTCACAATAATACAATGGAAACTACAGGGACAAGCCCAGTAGCCAAAACCATACAATAATCTTGTTTAGTAGTAGAAGGATCACAATAATACAATGGAAACAACAGGGACAAGCCCAGTAGCCAAAACCATACTATAATCTTGTTTAGTGGGAGAAGGGTCACAATAATACAATGGAAACTACAGGGACAAGCCCAGTAGCCAAAACCATACAATAATCTGGTATAATGGTAGAAGGGTCACAATAATACAATGAAAACTACAGGGACAAGCCCAGTAGCCAAAACCATACTATAATCTTGTTTAGTGGTAGAAGGATCACAATAATACAATGGAAATTACAGTGACACGCCCAGTAGCCAAAACCATACTTTAATCTTGTTTAGTGGTAGAAGGATCACAATAATACAATGAAAACTACAGGGACAAGGCTGGTAGCCAAAATCATACTATAATCTTGTTACGTGGTAGAAGGATCACAATAATACAATGAAAACTACAGTGACACGCCAAGTAGCCAAAACCATACTATAATCTTGTTTAGTGGTAGAAGGATCGCAATAATACAATGGAAACTACAGGGACAAGCCCAGTAGCCAAAACCATACTATAATCTTGTTGAGTGGTAGAAGGGTCACAATAATACAATGGAAACTACAGGGACAAGCCCAGTAGCCAAACCATACTATAATCTTGTTTAGTGGTAGAAGGATCACAATAATACAATGGAAACTACAGGGACAAGCCCAGTAGCCAAAACCATACTATAATCTTGTTTAGTGGTAGAAGGATCACAATAATACAATGGAAACTACAGGGACAAGCCCAGTAGCCAAAACCATACTATAATCTTGTTAAGTGGTAGAAGGATCACAATAATACAATGGAAACTACAGGGACAAGCCCAGTAGCCAAAACCATACTATAATCTTGTTAAGTGGTAGAAGGATCACAATAATACAATGGAAACTACAGGGACAAACCCAGTAGCCAAAACCATACTATAATCTTGTTTAGTGGTAGAAGGATCACAATAATACAATGGAAACTACAGGGACAAGCCCAGTAGCCAAAACCATACTATAATCTTGTTTAGTAGTAGAAGGATCACACTAATACAATGGAAACTACGGAACAAGCCCAGTAGCCAAAACCATACTATAATCTTGTTTAGTGGTAGAAGGATCACAATAATACAATGGAAACTACAGGGACAAGCCCAGTAGCCAAAACCATACTATAATCTTGTTAAGTGGTAGAAGGATCACAATAATACAATGGAAAATACAGGGACAAGCCCAGTAGCCAAAACCATACTATAATCTTGTTAAGTGGTAAAAGGATCACAATAATACAATGGAAACTACAGGGACAAGCCCAGTAGCCAAAACGATACTATAATCTTGTTTAGTAGTAGAAGGATCACACTAATACAATGGAAACTACAAATCAAGCCCAGTAGCCAAAACCATACTATAATCTTGTTTAGTGGTAGAAGAATCACAATAATACAATGGAAACTACAGGGACAAGCCCAGTAGCCAAAACCATACTATAATCTTGTTTAGTGGTAGAAGGGTCACAATAATACAATGGAAACTACAGGGACAAGCCCAGTAGCCAAAACCATGCTATAATCTTGTTTAGTGGTAGAAGGACCACAATAATGCAATGGAAACTACACGACGAGCCCAGTAGCCAAAACCATGCTATAATCTTGTTTAGTGGTAGAAGGATCACAATAATAAGATGGAAACTACAGAGACAGGCCCAGTAGCCAAAACCATACTATAATCTTGCTAAGTGGTAGAAGGATCACAATAATACAATGGAAACTACAGGGACAAGCCCAGTAGCCAAAACCATACTAAAATTTTATTTAGTGGTAGAAGGGTCACTGTAATACAATGGAAACTACAGGGACAAGCCCAGTTGTCAAACCAATACTATAATCTTGCTTAGTGGTAGAAGTATTACAATAATACAATGGAAACTACAGGGACAAGCCCAGTAGCCAAAACTATACTATAATTTTGTTAAGTGGTAGAAGGGTCACAATAATACAATGGAACTACAGGGACAAGCCCAGTAGCCAAAACTATACTATAATCTTGTTTAGTGGTAGAAGGATTACAATAATACAATGGAAACTACAGGGATAAGCCCAGTAGCCAAAACTATTCTATAATTTTGTTAAGTGGTAGAAGGGTCACAATAATACAATGGGAACTACAGAGACAAGCCCAGTAGCCAAAACCATACTATAATCTTGTTAAGTGGTAGAAGGATTACAATAATACAATGGAAACTACGGGGACAAGCACAGTAGCCAAAACCATACTATAATCTTGTTAAGTGATAGAAGGATCACAATAATACAATGGAAACTACAGGGACAAGCCCAGTAGCCAAAACCATACTATAATCTTGTTTAGTGGTAGAAGGATCACAATAATACAATGGAAACTACAGGGACAAGCCCAGTAGCCAAAACCATACTATAATCTTGTTTAGTGGTAGAAAGGTCACACTAATACAATGGAAACTACGGAACAAGCCCAGTAGCCAAAACCATACTATAATCTTGTTTAGTGGTAGAAGGATCACAATAATACAATGGAAACTACAGGGACAAGCCCAGTAGTCAAAACCATACTATAATCTTGTTTAGTGGTAGAAGGATCACAATAATACAATGGAAACTACAGGGACAAGCCCAGTAGCCAAAATCATACTATAATCTTGTTTAGTGGTAGAAGGATCACAATAATACAATGGAAACTACAGCTACAAGCCCAGTAGCTAAAACCATACAATAATCTTGTTTAGTGGTAGAAGGATCACAATAATACAGTGGAAACTACAGGGACAAGCCCAGTAGTCAAAACCATACTATAATATTGTTTAGTGGTAGAAGGATCACAATAATAGAATGGAAACTACAGGGACAAGCCCAGTTACCAAAACCATACTATAATCTTGTCTAGTGGTAGAAGGATCATAATAATACAATGTAAACTACAGGGACAAGCCCAGTTACCAAAACCATACTATAATCTTGCTTAGTGGTAGAAGGATAATAATAATACAATGGAAACTACGGGAACAAGCCCAGTAGCCAAAACTATACTATCATATTGTTTAGTGGTAGAAGGATCACAATCATAGAATGGAAACTACAGGGACAAGCCCAGTTACCAAAACCATACTATAATCTTGTTTAGTGGTAGAAGGATAATAATAATACAATGTAAACTACAGAGACAAGCCCAGTTACCAAAACCATACTATAATCTTGTTTAGTGGTAGAAGGGCCACAATAATACAATGGAAACTACAGGAACAAGCCCAGTAGCCAAAACCATACTATAATCTTGTTGAGTAGTAGAAGGATCACAATAATACAATGGAAACTTCAGGAACAAGCCCAGTAGCCAAAACCATACTATAATCTTGTTAAGTGGTAGAAGGATCACAATAATACAATGGAAACTACAGGTACACGCCCAGTAGCCAAAACCATACTATAATCTTGTTTAGTGGAAGAAGGATCACAATAATACAATGGAAACTACAGGGACAAGCCCAGTAGCCAAAACCATACTATTATCTTGTTTAGTGGTAGAAGGGTCACAATAATACAATGGAAACTACAGGGATAAGCCCAGTAGCCAAAACCATACTATAATCTTGTTGAGTGGTAGAAGGGTCACAATAATACAATGGAAACTACAGGGACAAGCCCAGTAGCCAAAACCATACTATAATCTTGTTTAGTGGTAGAAGGATCACAATAATACAATGGAAACTACAGGGATAAGCCCAGTAGCCAAAACCATACTATAATCTTGTTTAGTGGTAGAAGGGTGACAATAATACAATGGAAACTACAGGGACAAGCCCAGTACCCAAAACCATACTATAATCTTATTTAGTGGTAGAAGGGTCACAATAATACAATGGAAACTACAGGGATAAGCCCAGTAGTCAAAATAATACTATAATCTTGTTTAGTGGTAGAAGGATCACAATAATACAATGGAAACTACAGGGACAAGCCCAGTAGCCAAAACCATACTATAATCTTATTTAGTGGTAGAAGGGTCACAATAATACAATGGAAACTACAGGTACAAGCCCAGTTGCCAAAACCGTACTATAATCTTGTTGAGTAGTAGAAGGATCACAATAATACAATGGAAACTACAGAGACAAGCCCAGTAGCCAAAACTTTACTATAATCTTGTTTAGTGGTAGAAGGATCACAATAATACAATGGAAACTACAGGGACAAGCCCAGTAGCCAAAACCATACTATAAACTTGTTGAGTAGTAGAAGGATCACAATAATACAATGGAAACTACAGGGACAAGCCCAGTAGCCAAAACCATACTATAATCTTATTTAGTGGTAGAAGGGTCACAATAATACAATGGAAACTACAGGTACAAGCCCAGTAGCCAAAACCATACTAAAATCTTGTTGAGTAGTAGAAGGATCACAATAATACAATGGAAACTACGGGGACAAGCGCAGTAGCCAAAACCATACTATAATCTTGTTTAGTGGTAGAAGGATCACAATAATACAATGGAAACTACGGGGACAAGCGCAGTAGCCAAAACCATACTAAAATCTTGTTGAGTAGTAGAAGGATCACAATAATACAATGGAAACTACGGGGACAAGCCCAGTAGCCAAAACCATACTATAATCTTATTTAGTGGTAGAAGGGTCACAATAATAGAATGGAAACTACAGGTACAAGCCCAGTAGCCAAAACCATACTAAAATCTTGTTGAGTAGTAGAAGGATCACAATAATACAATGGAAACTACGGGGACAAGCGCAGTAGCCAAAACCATACTATAATCTTGTTTAGTGGTAGAAGGATCACAATAATACAATGGAAACTACAGGGACAAGCCCAGTAGCCAAAACCATACTATAATCTTATTTAGTGGTAGAAGGGTCACAATAATAGAATGGAAACTACAGGTACAAGCCCAGTAGCCAAAACCATACTAAAATCTTGTTGAGTAGTAGAAGGATCACAATAATACAATGGAAACTACGGGGACAAGCCCAGTAGCCAAAACCATACTATAATCTTGTTTAGTGGTAGAAGGATCACAATAATACAATGGAAACTACGGGGACAAGCGCAGTAGCCAAAACCATACTAAAATCTTGTTGAGTAGTAGAAAGATCACAATAATACAATGGAAACTACGGGGACAAGCGCAGTAGCCAAAACCATACTATAATCTTGTTTAGTGGTAGAAGGGTCGCAATAATACAATGGAAACTACAGGGACAAGCCCAGTAGCCAAAACCATACTATAATCTTGTTGAGTAGTAGAAGGATCACAATAATACAATGGAAACTACAGGGACAAGCCCAGTAGCCAAAACCATACTATAATCTTGTTGAGTGGTAGAAGGATCACAATAATACAATGGAAACTACAGGGACAAGCCCAGTAGCCAAAACCATACTATAATCTTGTTTAGTGGTAGAAGGGTCACAATAATACAATGGAAACTACAGGAACAAGCCCAGTAGCCAAAACCATACTATAATCTTGTTTAGTGGTAGAAGTATCACAATAATACAATGGAAACTACAGGGACAAGCCCAGTAGCCAAAACCATACTATAATCTTGTTTAGTGGTAGAAGGATCACAATAATACAATGGAAACTACAGGGACAAGCCCAGTAGCCAAAACCATACTATAATCTTGTTTAGTGGTAGAAGGGTCACAATAATACAATGGAAACTACAGGGACAAGCCCAGTAGCCAAAACCATGCTATAATCTTGTTTAGTGGTAGAAGGATCACAATAATGCAATGGAAACTACACGACGAGCCCAGTAGCCAAAACCATACTATAATCTTGTTTAATGGTAGAAGGATCACAATAATACAATGGAAACTACAGGGACAAGCCCAGTAGCCAAAACCATACTATAATCTTGTTAAGTGGTAGAAGGATCACAATAATACAATGGAAACTACAGGGACAAGCCCAGTAGCCAAAACCATACTATAATTTTGTTTAGTGGCAGAAGGGTCACAGTAATACAATGGAAACTACAGGGACAAGCCCAGTTGTCAAACGTATACTATAATCTTGTTTAGTGGTAGAAGGATCACAATAATACAATGGAAACTACAGGGACAAGCCCAGTAGCCAAAACCATACTATAATCTTGTTTAGTGGTAGAAGGATTACAATAATACAATGGAAACTACAGGGATAAGCCCAGTAGCCAAAACTATTCTATAATTTTGTTAAGTGGTAGAAGGGTCACAATAATACAATGGGAACTACAGAGACAAGCCCAGTAGCCAAAACCATACTATAATCTTGTTAAGTGGTAGAAGGATTACAATAATACAATGGAAACTACGGGGACAAGCACAGTAGCCAAAACCATACTATAATCTTGTTAAGTGATAGAAGGATCACAATAATACAATGGAAACTACAGGGACAAGCCCAGCAGCCAAAACCATACTATAATCTTGTTTAGTGGTAGAAGGATCACAATAATACAATGGAAACTACAGGAACAAGCCCAGTAGCCAAAACCATACTATAATCTTGTTTAGTGGTAGAAGTATCACAATAATACAATGGAAACTACGGGGACATGCCCAGTAGCCAAAACCATACTATAATCTTGTTTAGTGGTAGAAGGATCACAATAATACAATGGAAACTACAGGTACAAGCCCAGTAGCCAAAACCATACTATAATCTTGTTTAGTGGTAGAAGGATCACAATAATACAATGGAAACTACGGGGACATGCCCAGTAGCCAAAACCATACTATAATCTTGCTTAGTGGTAGAAGGATCACAATAATACAATGGAAACAACAGGGACAAGCCCAGTAGCCAAAACCATACTATAATCTTGCTTAGTGGTAGAAGGATCACAATAATACAATAGAAACTACGGGGACATGCCCAGTAGCCAAAACCATGCTATAATCTTGTTAAGTGGTAGAAGGATCACAATAATACAATGGAAACTACAGGGACAAGCCCAGTAGCCAAAACCATACTATAATCTTGCTTAGTGGTAGAAGGATCACAATAATACAATAGAAACTACGGGGATATGCCCAGTAGCCAAAACCATACTATAATCTTGTTAAGTGGTAGAAGGATCACAATAATACAATGGAAACTACAGGGACATGCCCAGTAGCCAAAACCATACTATAATCATGTTTAGTGGTAGAAGGATCACAATAATACAATGGAAACAACAGGGACAAGCCCAGTAGCCAAAACCATACTATAATCTTGTTAAGTGGTAGAAGGATCACAATAATACAATAGAAACTACGGGGACATGCCCAGTAGCCAAAACCGTACTATAATCTTGCTTAGTGGTAGAAGGATCACAATAATACAATGGAAACTACGGGGACATGCCCAGTAGCCAAAACCATACTATAATCTTGTTTAGTGGTAGAAGGATCACAATAATACAATGGAAACTACGGGGACATGCCCAGTAGCCAAAACCATACTATAATCCTGTTTAGTGGTAGAAGGATCACAATAATACAATGGAAACTACGGGGACATGCCCAGTAGCCAAAACCATACTATAATCTTGTTTAGTGGTAGAAGGATCACAATAATACAATGGAAACTACAGGTACAAGCCCAGTAGCCAAAACCATACTATAATCTTGTTTAGTGGTAGAAGGATCACAATAATACAATGGAAACTACAGGGACATGCCCAGTAGCCAAAACCATACTAAAATCTTGTTTAGTGGTAGAAGGATCACAATAATACAATGGAAACTACAGGGACAAGCCCAATAGCCAAAACCATACTATAATCTTGTTGAGTGGTAGAAGGATCACAATCATACAATGGAAACTACGGGGACATGCCCAGTAGCCAAAACCATACTATAATCTTGTTTAGTGGTAGAAGGATCACAATAATACAATGGAAACTACAGGGACAAGCCCAGTAGCCAAAACCATACTATAATCTTGTTTAGTGGTAGAAGGATCACAATAATACAATGGAAACTACAGGAACAAGCCCAGTAGCCAAAACCATACTATAATCTTGTTGAGTGGTTGATGTATCACAATAATACAATGGAAACTACGGGGACATGCCCAGTAGCCAAAACCATACTATAATCTTGTTTAGTGGTAGAAGGATCACAATAATACAATGGAAACTACGGAACAAGCCCAGTAGCCAAAACCATACTATAATCTTGTTGAGTGGTAGAAGGATCACAATAATACAATGGAAACTACGGGGACATGCCCAGTAGCCAAAACCATACTATAATCTTGTTTAGTGGTAGAAGGATCACAATAATACAATGGAAACTACAGGTACAAGCCCAGTAGCCAAAACCATACTATAATCTTGTTTAGTGGTAGAAGGATCACAATAATACAATGGAAACTACAGGAACAAGCCCAGTAGCCAAAACCATACTATAATCTTGTTTAGTGGTAGAAGTATCACAATAATACAATGGAAACTACGGGGACATGCCCAGTAGCCAAAACCGTACTATAATCTTGCTTAGTGGTAGAAGGAGCACAATAATACAATGAAAACTACAGAGACAAGCCCAGTAGCCAAAACCATGCTATAATCTTGTTTAGTGGTAGAAGTATCACAATAATACAATGGAAACTACGGGGACAAGCCCAGTAGCCAAAACCATACTATAATCTTGCTTAGTGGTAGAAGTATCACAATAATACAATGGAAACTACGGGGACATGCCCAGTAGCCAAAACCAAACTATAATCTTGTTTAGTGGTAGAAGGATCACAATAATACAATAGAAACTACGGGGACATGCCCAGTAACCAAAACCATACTATTATCTTGTTTAGTGGTAGAAGGATCACAATAATACAATGGCAACTACAGGGACATGCCCAGTAGCCAAAACCATACTATAATATTGTTGAGTTGTAGAAGGATCACAATAATACAATGGCAACTACAGGGACATGCCCAGTAGCCAAAACCATACTATAATCTTGTTTAGTGGTAGAAGGATCACAATAATACAATGGAAACTACAGGGATATGCCCAGTAGCCAAAACCATACTAAAATCTTGTTTAGTAGTAGAAGGATCACAATAATACAATGGCAACTACAGGGACATGCCCAGTAGCCAAAACCTTACTATAATCATGTTTAGTGGTAGAAGGATCACAATAAAACAATGTAAACTACAGAGACAAGCCCAGTAGCCAAAACCATACTATAATCTTGTTAAGTGGTAGAAGGGTCACAATAATACAATGGCAACTACGGGGACATGCCCAGTAGCCAAAACCATACTATAATCTTGTTTAGTGGTAGAAGGGTCACAATAATACAATGGCAACTACAGGGAAAAAAGTCAGTAGCCAAAACCATACTATAATCTTGTTTAGTGGTAGAAGGGTCACAATAATACAATGGAAACTACGGGGACAAGCCCAGTAGCCAAAACCATACTAAAATCTTGTTTAGTGGTAGAAGGATCACAATAATACAATGGAAACTACAGGGACATGCCCAGTAGCCAAAACCATACTATAATCATGTTTAGTGGTAGAAGGATCACAATAAAACAATGTAAACTACAGAGACAAGCCCAGTAGCCAAAACCATACTATAATCTTGTTTAGTTGTAGAAGGATCACAATAATACAATGGCATCTACGGGGACATGCCTAGTAGCCAAAACCATACTAAAATCTTGTTAAGTGGCAGAAGGATCACAATAATACAATGGAAACTACAGGGACAAGCCCAGTAGCCCAAACCATACTATAATCTTACTTAGTGGTAGAAGGATCACAATAATACAATGGAAACTACGGGGACATGCCCAGTAGCCAAAACCATACTATAATCTTATTTAGAGGTAGAAGGATCACAATACTACAATGGAAACTACAGGGACAAGCCTAGTAGCCAAAACCATACTATAATCTTGCTTAGTGGTAAAAGGATCACAATAATACAATGGAAACTACAGGGACATGCCCAGTAGCCAAAACCATACTATAATCTTGCTTAGTGGTAGAAGGATCACAATAATACAATGAAAACTACAGAGACAAGCCCAGTAGCCAAAACCATGCTATAATCTTGTTTAGTGGTAGAAGGATCACAATAATACAATGGAAACTACGGGGACAAGCCCAGTAGCCAAAACCATACTATAATCATGTTTAGTGGTAGAAGGATCACAACAATACAATGGAAACTACAGGGACAAGCCCAGTAGCCAAAACCATACTATAATCTTGTTAAGTTGTAGAAGGATCACAATAATACAATAGAAACTACGGGGACATGCCCAGTAGCCAAAACCATACTATAATCTTGCTTAGTGGTAGAAGGATCACAATAATACAATAGAAACTACGGGGACATGCCCAGTAGCCAAAACCATGCTATAATCTTGTTAAGTGGTAGAAGGATCACAATAATACAATAGAAACTACGGGGACAAGCCCAGTAGCCAAAACCATACTATAATCTTGTTAAGTTGTAGAAGGGTCACAATAAATACAGTAGCAACTACAGGGACAAACCCAGTAGCCAAAACCATACTTTAATCTTGTTTAGTGGTAGAAGGATCACAATAATACAATGGAAACTACAGGGATAAGCCCAGTAGCCAAAACCATACTATCATATTGCTTAGTGGTAGAAGGATCACAATAATACAATGGAAACTACAGGGACAAGCCCAGTAGCCAAAACCATACTATAATCTTGCTTAGTGGTAGAAGGATCACAATAATACAATAGAAACTACGGGGACATGCCCAGTAGCCAAAACCATACTATAATCTTGTTTAGTAGTAGAAGGGTCACAATAATACAATGGAAACTACAGGGACAAGCCCAGTAGCAAAACCATACTATAATCTTGTTTAGTGGTAGAAGGATCACAATAATACAATGGAAACTACGGGGACATGCCCAGTAGCCAAAACCATACTATAATCTTGTTGAGTGGTAGAAGGATCACAATAATACAATGGAAACTACAGGGACAAGCCCAGTAGCCAAAACCGTACTATAATCTTGTTTAGTGGTAGAAGGATCACAATAATACAATGGAAACTACAGGGACAAGCCCAGTAGCAAAACCATACTATAATCTTGTTTAGTGGTAGAAGGATCACAATAATACAATGGAAACTACGGGGACATGCCCAGTAGCAAAACCATACTATAATCTTGTTTAGTAGTAGAAGGGTCACAATAATACAATGGAAACTACAGGGACAAGCCCAGTAGCAAAACCATACTATAATCTTGTTTAGTGGTAGAAGGATCACAATAATACAATGGAAACTACAGGGACAAGCCCAGTAGCCAAAACCATACTATAATCTTGTTTAGTGGTAGAAGGATCACAATAATACAATGGAAACTACGGGGACATGCCCAGTAGCTAAACCATACTATAATCTTGCTAAGTGATAGAAGGATCGTTTAGTGGTTGAAGGGTCGCAATAATACAATGGAAACTACAGGGACAAGCCCAGTAGCAAAACCATACTATAATCTTGTTTAGTGGTAGAAGGATCACAATAATACAATGGAAACTACGGGGACATGCCCAGTAGCCAAAACCATATTAGAATCTTGTTTAGTGGTAGAAGGATCACAATAATACAATGGAAACTACAGGGACAAGCCCAGTAGCCAAAACCATACTATAATCTTGTTAAGTTGTAGAAGGATCACAATAATACAATAGAAACTACGGGGACATGCCCAGTAGCCAAAACCATGCTATAATCTTGTTAAGTGGTAGAAGGGTCACAATAATACAATGGAAACTACAGGGACATGCCCAGTAGCCAAAACCATACTATAATCTTGTTTAGTGGTAGAAGGATCACAATAATACAATGGAAACTACAGGGACAAGCCCAGTAGCCAAAACCATACTATAATCTTGTTTAGTAGTAGAAGGATCACAATAACACAATGGAAACTACAGGGACAAGCCCAGTAGCCAAAACCATACTATAATCTTGTTGAGTGGTAGAAGGGTCACAATAATACAATGGAAACTACGGGGACAAGCCCAGTAGCCAAAACCATACTATAATCTTGTTGAGTGGTAGAAGGGTCACAATAATACAATGGAAACTACGGGGACATGCCCAGTAGCCAAAACCATACTATAATCTTGTTGAGTGGTAGAAGGGTCACAATAATACAATGGAAACTACGGGGACATGCACAGTAGCCAAAACCATACCATAATCTTGTTTAGTGGTAGAAGGGTCACAATAATACAATGGAAACTACGTGGACATGCACAGTAGCCAAAACCATACTATAATCTTGTTTAGTGGTAGAAGGGTCACAATAATACAATGGAAACTACGGGGACAAGCCCAGTAGCCAAAACCATACTATAATCTTGTTGAGTGGTAGAAGGGTCACAATAATACAATGGCAACTACGGGGACAAACCCAGTAGCCAAAACCATACCATAATCTTGTTTAGTGGTAGAAGGATCACAATAATACAATGGAAACTACGGGGACATGCCCAGTAGCCAAAACCATACTATAATCTTGTTTAGTGGTAGAAGGGTCACAATAATACAATGGAAACTACAGAGACAAGCCCAGTAGCCAAAACCATACTATAATCTTGTTTAGTGGTAGAAGGATCACAATAATACAATGGAAACTACGGGGACATGCCCAGTAGCCAAAATCATACTTTTATCTTGTTTAGTGGTAGAAGGATCACAATAATACAATGGAAACTACAGGGACAAGCCCAGTAGTCAAAACCATACTATAATCTTGTTTAGTGGTAGAAGGATCACAAATATAGAATGGAAACTACAGGGACAAGCCCAGTTACCAAAACCATACTATAATCTTGTCTAGTGGTAGAAGGATCATAATAATACAATGTAAACTACAGGGACAAGCCCAGTTACCAAAACCATACTATAATCTTGCTTAGTGGTAGAAGGGCCACAATAATACAATGGAAACTACGGGAACAAGCCCAGTAGCCAAAACCATACTATCATATTGTTTAGTGGTAGAAGGATCACAATAATAGAATGGAAACTACAGGGACAAGCCCAGTTACCAAAACCATACTATAATCTTGTTTAGTGGTAGAAGGATAATAATAATACAATGTAAACTACAGAGACAAGCCCAGTAGCCAAAACCATACTATAATCTTGTTGAGTAGTAGAAGGATCACAATAATACAATGGAAACTACAGGAACAAGCCCAGTAGCCAAAACCATACTATAATCTTGTTTAGTGGTAGAAGGATCACAATAATACAATGGAAACTACAGGGACAAGCCCAGTAGCCAAAACCATACTATAATCTTGTTTAGTGGAAGAAGGATCACAATAATACAATGGAAACTACAGGGACAAGCCCAGTAGCCAAAACCATACTATAATCTTGTTGAGTGGTAGAAGGATCACAATAATACAATGGAAACTACAGGGACAAGCCCAGTAGCCAAAACCATACTATAATCTTGTTTAGTGGTAGAAGGATCACAATAATACAATGGAAACTACAGGGATAAGCCCAGTAGCCAAAACCATACTATAATCTTGTTTAGTGGTAGAAGGGTCACAATAATACAATGGAAACTACAGGGACAAGCCCAGTACCCAAAACCATACTATAATCTTGTTTAGTGGTAGAAGGGTCACAATAATACAATGGAAACTACAGAGATAAGCCAAGTAGTCAAAATAATACTATAATCTTGCTTAGTGGTAGAAGGATCACAATAATACAATGGAAACTACAGGGACAAGCCCAGTAGCCAAAACCATACTATAATCTTATTTAGTGGTAGAAGGGTCACAATAATACAATGGAAACTACAGGTACAAGCCCAGTTGCCAAAACCGTACTATAATCTTGTTGAGTAGTAGAAGGATCACAATAATACAATGGAAACTACAGAGACAAGCCCAGTAGCCAAAACTATACTATAATCTTGTTTAGTGGTAGAAGGATCACAATAATACAATGGAAACTACAGGGACAAGCCCAGTAGCCAAAACCATACTATAATATTGTTTAGTGGTAGAAGGATCACAATAATACAATGGAAACTACAGGGACAAGCCCAGTAGCCAAAACCATACTATAATCTTGTTTAGTGGTAGAAGGGTCACAATAATACAATGGAAACTACAGGTACAAGCCCAGTAGCCAAAACCATACTAAAATCTTGTTGAGTAGTAGAAGGATCACAATAATACAATGGAAACTACGGGGACAAGCCCAGTAGCCAAAACCATACTATAATCTTGTTTAGTGGTAGAAGGGTCACAATAATACAATGGAAACTACAGGGACAAGCCCAGTAGCCAAAACCATACTATAATCTTGTTGAGTGGTAGAAGGATCACAATAATACAATGGAAACTACAGGGACAAGCCCAGTAGCCAAAACCATACTATAATCTTGTTGAGTGGTAGAAGGATCACAATAATACAATGGAAACTACAGGGACAAGCCCAGTAGCCAAAACCATACTATAATCTTGTTTAGTGGTAGAAGGGTCACAATAATACAATGGAAACTACAGGGACAAGCCCAGTAGCCAAAACCATACTATAATCTTGTTTAGTGGTAGAAGGGTCACAATAATACAATGGAAACTACAGGGACAAGCCCAGTAGCCAAAACCATACTATAATCTTGTTTAGTGGTAAAAGGATCACAATAATACAATGGAAACTACAGGGACAAGCCCAGTAGTCAAAACCATACTATAATCATGTTTAGTGGTAGCAGGGTCACAATAAAACAATGGGAACTACAGGGACAAGCCCAGTAGTCAAAACCATAGTACAATCTTGTTAAGTGGTAGAAGGATCACAATAATACAATGGAAACTACAGAGACAAGTCCAGTAGTCAAAACCATACTATAATCTTGTTTAGTGGTAGAAGGATCACAATAATACAATGGAAACTACAGGGACAAGTCCAGTAGTCAAAACCATACTAAAATCATGTTTAGTGGTAGAAGGATCACAATAACACAATGGAAACTACAGGAACAAGCCCAATAGTCAAAACCATACTAAAATCATGTTTAGTGGTAGAAGGGTCACAATAACACAATGGGAACTACAGGGACAAGCCCAGTAGTCAAAACCATACTATAAACTTGTTGAGTAGTAGAAGGATCACAATAATACAATGGAAACTACAGGGACAAGTCCAGTAGTCAAAACCATACTAAAATCATGTTTAGTGGTAGAAGGATCACAATAACACAATGGAAACTACAGGAACAAGCCCAATAGTCAAAACCATACTAAAATCATGTTTAGTGGTAGAAGGGTCACAATAACACAATGGAAACTACAGGAACAAGCCCAGTAGCCAAAACCATACTATAATCTTGTTTAGTGGTAGAAGGGTCACAATAATACAATGGAAACTACAGGGACAAGCCCAGTAGTCAAAACCATACTAAAATCATGTTTAGTGGTAGAAGGATCACAATAACACAATGTAAACTACAGGGACAAGCCCAGTAATCAAAACCATACTATAATCTTGTTAAGTGGTAGAAGGGTCACAATAGTACAATGGAAACTACAGGGACAAGCCCTCTAGCCAAAACCATACTATAATCTTGTTTAGTGGTAGAAGGGTCACAATAATACAATGGAAACTACAGGGACAAGCCCAGTAGCCAAAACCATACTATAATCTTGTTGAGTGGTAGAAGGGTCACAATAATACAATGGAAACTACAGGGACAAGCCCAGTAGCTCAAACCATACTATAATCTTGCTTAGTGGTAGAAGGGTCACAATAATACAATGGAAACTACAGGGACAAGCCCAGTAGCCAAAACCATACTATAATCTTGCTTAGTGGTAGAAGGATCACAATAATACAATGGAAACTACAGGGACAAGTCCAGTAGCCCAAACCATACTAAAATCTTGTTAAGTGGTAGAAGGGTCACAATAATACAATGGAAACTACAGGGATAAGCCCAGTAGCCAAAACCATATTATAATCTTGTTTAGTGGTAGAAGGATCACAATAACGCAATGGAAACTGCAGGGATAAGCCCAGTAGCCCAAACCATACTATAATCTTGTTTAGAGGTAGAAGGATCACAATAATACAATGGAAACTACAGGGACAAGCCCAGTAGTCTAAACCATACTATAATCTTGTCTAGTGGTAGAATGATCACAATAATACAATGGAAACTACAGGGATAAGCCCAGTAGCCCAAACCATACTATAATCTTGTTTAGAGGTAGAAGGATCACAATAATACAATGGAAACTACAGTGACAAGTCCAGTAGCCCAAACCATACTAAAATCTTGTTTAGAGGTAGAAGGATCACAATAATACAATGGAAACTACAGGGACAAGCCCAGTAGCCCAAACCATACTATAATCTTGTTTAGAGGTAGAAGGATCACAATAATACAATGGAAACTACAGGGACAAGCCCAGTAGCCAAAACCATACTATAATCTTGCTTAGTGGTAGAAGGATCACAATAATACAATGGAAACTACAGGGACAAGTCCAGTAGCCCAAACCATACTAAAATCTTGTTAAGTGGTAGAAGGATCACAATAATACAATGGAAACTCCAGGGACAAAACCAGTAGCCAAAACCATTCTATAATCTTGTCTAGTGGTAGAAGGATCACAATAATACAATGGAAACTACAGGGACAAGGCTGGTAGCCTAAACCATACTATAATCTTGTTGAGTGGTAGAAGGGTCACAATAATACAATGGAAACTACAGGGACAAGCCCAGTAGCCAAAACCATACTTTAATCTTGTTTAGTGGTAGAAGGATCACAATAATACAATGGAAACTACAGGGACAAGCCCAGTAGCCCAAACCATACTATAATCTTGTTTAGAGGTAGAAGGATCACAATAATACAATGGAAACTACAGGGACAAGCCCAGTAGTCTAAACCATACTATAATGTTGTAAAGTGGTTGAAGGGTCACAATAATACAATGGAAACTACAGGGATAAGCCCAGTAGCCCAAACCATACTATAATCTTGTTTAGTGGTAGAAGGGTCACAATAATACAATGGAAACTACAGGGACAAGTCCAGTAGCCCAAACCATACTATAATCTTGTTAAGTGGTAGAAGGGTCACAATAATACAATGGAAACTACAGGGATAAGCCCAGTAGCCAAAACCATATTATAATCTTGTTAATTGGTAGAAGGATCACAATAATACAATGGAAACTACAGTGACAAGCCCAGTAGCCAAAATCATATTATAATCTTGTTAAGTGGTAGAAGGATCACAATAATACAATGGAAACTACAGAGACAAGCCCAGTAGTCAAAACCATACTATAATCTTGTTAAGTGGTAGAAGGGTCACAATAATACAATGGAAACTACAGGGATAAGCCCAGTAGCCAAAACCATATTATAATCTTGTTTAGTGGTAGAAGGGTCACAATAATACAATGGAAACTACAGGGACAAGCCCAGTAGTCAAAACCATACTATAATCTTGTTTAGTGGTAGAAGGGTCACAATAATACAATGGAAACTACAGGGGCAAGCCCAGTAGCCAAAACCATACTATAATATTGTCTAGTGGTAGAAGGATCACAATAATACAATGGAAACTACGGGGACAAGCCCCGATAATCTAGCAAGTCATACCTTATTTCTATTTTTATGGTAAGGATATATTTGAATAGAAATTATATATATGGTAATGCATTTTCCATTTAAATCGGCAGAGAAAGGAGGAAAATTTCGCTTGGTGTCATGAATAAACATTCTGAAAGAGTTCGTCACCATATGAATTTACACCGGAAATGACGTCATGTTCATATGACAAAATAATGATGTCAAATAACCGGATGTGACGACACATTTATTAGAAAGCAAGTTGTGTTAAACGTAAAGTGTATATGATGTGATTCTTTCTGGATATCATCTCAGTTTTCACTTAACTTCTAAACGGAATTTAAATGATCGGATATATCTTGATTGTTTTTATATATTTCGTGTACTATATTTGTGCAGTCATGTTGCGCGGGAAATGACATTGCTTTCTCAGTTTTTGATATTCGGCACACCATCAGCGCATGTTTAATGGTCAGATCTTTCATTTTTATACCGGAAAAGAGCGTGTGATAAAACTTATTTGAAAATATTCGTCAGTGAATACCAATTTTAGTTCAGCTTTTCCAGGAAATATGTTAGTAAGCTCAATAAGGACTTGTGTACTTACATATTCCCTGAACTCGTTAAAAATAATTGTGTATTATATGACGACTCGTTACAGATCCTATATATAGAGAGAGAAATAAATTTCATCCTAAAAATGCTTATATGACAAAAATGACAATGCTTGTCATACAAAACAACTATCATTATCAATACAATGCCTAAACCTTTTCTTTACAATCCAAGGCCATAAAAATGATCAATCAACAGTTTAAGTAGGGAAAACGTCTTAATATCCATACTTTCTAAGAAGTTTATATCATTGACTAACTTCACGTTTACTGCCACAAGGTTTCTATTTTTATGCAAAAGTTCAATGGAAATAGGGTTACATCCTTTTCAAAAACATGTATGGATGGAAGGCTTTTTGAAAAAAAAAATTTATTAGGCATTATCTTAGAACGTTATGGACACCATTGAAGAATGTGGTTCAAATTATATTCTGTATAAAGCTTTAAAGTTTTAAAACTACATATTAAAATACGTTTTCTTTTGTGAGTATGTTTTTGTTTTTTTAAAGGGTAGGGCTGGCGCCTATTTCGTAAGTAGGATTAGGTTTCTCGAATCAAATGTACTTTTTTAGGCCTTGGTGTGAGATTAACTTTAAGTTTTATAAGTCCAATTTATTTTAGAATCTGGTTAAAAATATTAATTATAAATTTTCTTTTCATAGTTTTATTTGGCTCTCTTCACATAAGGTAGTAAGGAACATGCATGACACAAAATGGCTCGATCTTGTTTGGCTCGATTTTCTCAATGGCTCGAAGTACTTGTAAAGGCCCAATTTATTTTTACCCTGTGTAAGCTTTCCCGCTTGGCTCGATATTTGCGAGGCTCAAAGTATTTTGGCTGGTCCCTAGAATATTGAGCCAACGGGTTTCAACTGTATTTAATACTAACTAAGCTGTATGGTTAGGAATGTTATTGGATATTAATTGTGATAGACACCAAGCTATGCATCGATGAAATGTGTACTTATTAAAGGGACTCGTTTTTGGACCAAACATTGGGCCACAAGGACTTTTACAACAGAGTTGGAAATTTGACATTACAACAATACATTGATAACATTACCTGGTTTGGTAGTGTCAATCAACCAATCCCGCAACAACGAAATTGCTGAATGCCGTAAGTAACGCTATAGAAAATTGTGGTATAATTGAAAGACGATGTTTGAGCAAATATCAACGTTTGCTGAAGTATTTCAGCTGTCAGTATCTTAGTTTCCAGATTTGCCACACTTATTTCGTATTGAAAAAAGTGCATATTACAAGCCATGAGCTGAATTGGGTGTGTACTTGACAGTGTCCAAGAAGAATGTCATTGTTCGATAGTGAACAGCATTTATGCAAGGGAAAGATTTTGTTCCCCATATTAAAGCGCCATATGCAATTATTGGGACAATTATTTCATTTATGTTAATATAAAAAACAAACAGTTGACAATGAACAACCTTGACGTTCTCCGGTATTTATCGAAAACCAGTCAGTTAAATGTCCACACGTATGATGATATAGTTATGGACAGAGACTTAACTACAGAGAGAACTTTGACCGACAGTCCAACATCACCTAAATTTGCTAAAGAAGGTTTTTATTAGTTGAATCGAACGCCTTCTAAAAATCGATAAACACACAGCAAATAGACTGTAGATATTTCTAACGTGTATCAATGATACTAGTTAAACATGATATATGATCAACAGCACTGCGCTTTTTGAGGAAACCGTTCTACTCTTCTACAACAATATCTCCATGATCAGCCCGGTTTACAATACCGTCATTTAAAAACACAATCGTACATCTTATATATATATATATATATATATATATATATATATATATATATATATATATATATAGTTGCAGCTAGAGAGATACCACGTTATGATAATGTGACGTTTTTAGAACCAGATTTGGTATAGGATTGGTGATACTCTTTGTAAAGCGTGATGGCACCTAGCCTGTTTTAAAGCACACAATAAACAAATTTTGTAACACAAATTAATGTGCATCATTTCTCATAACTTCAGATGGTGTCTTTGCCAGCAGCGTTGTTAAGTTATGCCGATTCAATAGCTTTAGCAACATCTAATACATTAATATTATTGTATAAACTATCATCTGGGTTACTATCTTAAGTACCATATGTGTCTATACTTATATTTAAAGTTTCTTCATTCAGCAAATTACTATATTCATGTTTCCATTTACAAAGAACATCCTTTAGGTCGTAAGAAATAGTACCACCATCATACACAACTTACATAGGTAGAGTATTATGACGATCAGATAAAACACCAACAAAAATAGTAATACCATCAGACACAACATGCATTGGTATAGTATTATGAAAATTAGATGTAACACCAACTTTAAAAATGTTTCTCCAGATTTGTTTCTGAATTATGATGTGTTAGCGTATACACAAGTTTCTGGACTTGTTCCTGTAGTTTCCATTATATCGTTACCATGTGGGCTTAAACATCAAAGATGTTTAAAACTAAACAAATAAACAAACAAAACAGAACAGTTCTACAGTCATGTGATTGGAGACATCTTTTCCATAGACGGAACATTTTTCTGATTTATTTATTCCCTTTCAAACACGAAAAGCATTTATTTCTGAACTTCATAGAAGATTTATTTATTCTCAAGCACCGAGAAACCTCCGAAGATTGAGCAACCTCTGTTATCTCATTATTCATGTCATAATCACTATCATAAGGGTATAATGACCTCTCTGATCGCTTTCTTCCGGACCATAAATAGTTTAGTTCCAGCCACCTTAATAACACAATATCAATAAAAACGAAAGCACTGTAATCAAACTCGTTTAAATTTCAACCATAAGATAGCTTAAAAGATAAACTTGGTTAAAAGCGATACAAAACATTTCTAAATCGGTGAGAGCTGCTTTATCCCCGAGTGTTTAAATACCAGTAAACCAACGAGATGGCGAAGGCATCTTATCTTTATTCTAAATCGTGTCTTTAAAATCTAATTAATCAAAGAAACATACCTATTGACAAATTGACACAAAACAGCTATGCTATCATTTCCCTTAACACCTTTCTCTTTGAAGTTCGATCATCAAATTTATAGACCTCCCTTGCATTTTGCAAGCTTGCATTTTAAAATCACCCCATGGGTTATCAAATATTTCTTAGTATACATGGCTTTGTGGTTTTATTTCAATATCTTATAAATGTCACAGACAAAATTCAACTAACTTCAATTGCATGAGACTAAAGTACTTTTATTATGCATTCATATGGTATTTGGATATGGAAGTAAATCAGTTCTGTTTTAATTTGAAATGTATCGAGTTTATTTCCTTAATATCAATTCCTAAAAATAAACTTTTCGAAATATTGCGCAAGAAGTATGTATGATCTGTCCCGAGTCATCATATTTCACACAATTTTATTCAACGAGCTTAGTTTTGGAAAGCTAAGCTTTGGCGAGCTTTAATAACAAATTTTCTGGTGTCAGATTATTGTTAGCACATGTTTTTTCCAGGAAGAAAAAAAATCCACACACACAAAAGAAACCCTCCCTGTTTTACCTGTACCGCTGATGAGCCGCGCCCAACACCATTAAGAAATAACATTTCCCAAACTGCATACATTGCAAATTATATTACAAAATTTCGATGAGCAAGTGCATAGTCGGATTATTCCTTTATTAAAAAAACATAAATTAAAAGAAATCGTGTTCTCCAACCTCAGATAAGTGGATCCAAAAATTTAACCATGTTAGAAAGTCTTTTCTCTCACCTCAGATAAGTAGATCCAAGAATTTAACCATGCTAGAAAGTTTTATCTTGCCCACGGGCAAAGATAAAACAAGTATCCGTATTGACTCCTTTTTAATGGTCATCACATTGTAATTACCTCCCTTGATGAAGACTGTCGTCTGTGGCATCATAGAAACCTCGTATTGTAGCAATATTTAGAATGCTAATTAATTATTACTCGCTTCAAATGTCATTATAATTTTCACTACGCACAAAAGAGTTCCAACAAAAAATACTTGTTTACTTCTTTTTGTTTTACTGAGGTGGGAGAGAAAGCATCTACCATAGCCGCTCGTGTAAGATAGGTTCAACCTTCGCGCAGGGTGTTTTGCGGAATTATTATTATTAATCATAATAATAGCAATAATAATAATAATAATAATAATAATAATAATAATAATAATAATAATAATAATAATAATAATAATAATAATAAAAATAATAATAACAACAACAACAATAATAATAATAATAATAATAATAATAATAATAATAATAATAATAATAATAATAATAATAATAATAATGATAATAATAATAATAATAATAATAATAATAATAATAATAATAATAATAATAATAATGATAACAATAATAACAATAATAATAATAATAATAATAATAATAATAATAATAATAATAATAATAATAACAATAATAATAATAATAATAATAAAAATGATAATAATGATAATAATAATAATAATAATAATAATAATAATAATAATAATAATAATAATAATAATGATAACAATAATAATAATAATAATAATAATAATAATAATTATAATAATAATAATAATAGTAATGGAAATTATAAAGAATAGAAAACGACATATATACGAGCACACGCGTACTACATGTTCGGTTCTACTTTTACATTTAAGTACATCCATATCAGACAAATAAACAGGCAGAAAAACTGTAAAGAAGTTTTATGTGAGGGTCGAGGAGCAGAAAGGAGTTGTTAAGCAAATTGATTTCATCTCAACTCTATGTTAATAACACGAGTAGCTGCCGACGTACAAACACATGCAGTGTTTCATAACCCATAACCATCATTTTAATATAATTCAGTGCAAATTTATGCAAGAAGCAATAACCCAAGTGCAGAAAAATCGAGCAATCCAAATAGAAATAGTTTACCTTTATAGCTACACTCTCACGGATTGAACCTTTTGACGATGTGTTTTTATTTTTTGTTATGGAACGAGCTAATTTATGCGTAAATGCACGCAAACCAGTGATATAAGACTTCTGACAAGAAATCTGATCGCAGATTTTCGTATTTAAGTTCAAAAATTCATGTTTCATGCATTTTTCTTAAGCCGTTAGTAACGCTTTTAGCCATAAAACATTCATTTTCGAACGGAAATAGGAAAATCTGCGATCTGATCTTTTGTCAGCAGTCTTATTATACTGGTGTGAAAATTTTAACGCAACAAGTGGCTCATTCTAAGACAACAAATAAAAAAGTCGTCAAAACGGTATATCTGTGAGAGTGCAGCCTTAAAGGCATCAAGCTTCATTAAAAAAAATATCACAAATGTGCTTAGTCTCAAAAAAATCCAAAATTAAAATCGAAATCGGTCAAATTGCATCTAAACAAAGAGAACTTGAGAGGGGGTGGGGATGGATAAGATGAACATGTTCTGTTTTTAGATTTTAGATGTGTTTGGTTATCATAGTGTATTGGCTGTAGTATTTCCTTTCTAAAAATAGAACTAGGCAATCCCAAGAGTTAAACTTTTTTTCAAATATGTTTCATTATTTTCGCTTACGTTTGCATTTTGTTTTAACTTTAGTACTGAATATGTTATCAAATGTACAGTTCAAAATCTGGTTCTCTTCTTTGTATCTCAAGCCTGAAAGACACATTTGCGCTTGGTTGTCTTTAAAATGAACAAAGAAAGATATGAGTTATGCGCCCCAGTTCACGAAGAAGTACACACTGGACTGGTATTCAATATTTGTCTTAAATGGAACTAAGAACGATGTAGCTAATCGGATTACTGGTTATTAATAACTGACCAATGGAGTGAATGAAGTCAATGATGCATGACCATAAAATTAACTTAAGTTGAATATTGAATACCACCCTTGTTCCTATTTTGAGCGGCATTTTGAAAGGAAGCTTAAACCAATTATGAATATTTAAGCAGTTTTCTTAACTTTAACACCTGTCAACATTGAAATCAACCTAAGGAATTTATCTATAGCTTTTATTCAAACCAGTAGTTTAAATTCCAAAATAATCATATTCACTTAACTATGCGAACATCCTCAACAGGGTATATCTTTTGAATGGAATAGTTCGTCTCATTATATGACAATTTCTTTTGATAAGCTTGACTTGTTCTCAAAGCATTCAGAGTATACTATATTGAAAATGCATCGAATTGGGATATTTAACATATAGCTTAGGCCAAACAAAACATATTAGTGTTTATCAGCCATCGCGACTTTCATTTTTACCCAACTACATTTTTTCTATCTTCCACATATGTTTTGATATCTTTCTATTTATTTTTTTTAAACACAATTAGGATGGTTTTGGTGTAATTCTTTTTCAAGACATTTCATTGAGATCAATCAATGTAACTCCGATCAAATATGTAGAAAGTATTATGTTCAACAATTTTATATAAGAGTCATTTATTTAAATTTCTAGTCCAAAGAGGCTCAATTTTCGTTAAAAATTTGTTTAAAATAAATAAAAACATTCCCGCGCTTTTTTTTAAATTGTGCCTGAAAAAAATAACATTAATTTCCCGTAGCCTAACAATAAAGGAAGCTGTGAGCTTACCCGTGTATGTCTTTAACATGGCTTGACAAACGTCCACGTACTCTTTGATCGTAAAGCTGAAGAAAATATTTGTATTTAACATCCCAGCATGTGAAATACCCCATTTCAGATATGGCATAGTTTATGCATAAATCTGATACATAACACCGACAAAAAATATAACCTTTGTTAAACAAGTAATTTCATAAAAATGGGCGTTGGATTTTAAAGCATTAAATGTCAGCTAATTTGTTAAACAATATTACGGAAAATATCCTAATATTCGGAACGGAATTTAAAGGGATTTTTTGCAAAATTATAAAAAAAAATAACAGCAATAACATTTTGTAATTACAAACTATTCCCTAGCCTTGGCACAATTGATCATTGAGAATTATTTGAAGACAGAAACAAGTGTTTTTCGCTGACATTTATACAAACACAGCTACTAGGAAGACGTCCTTCCCCATTTAAAGCTGCACTCTCAAAGATTGACCGTGATATAAGACTGCTGACAGATCGCAGTGTTTCATATTTACGGTCGAAAATTGATGTTTTATGGTTTAAAGCGTTACTTATGCACCAGTCAATTGTAACCACGGCCCCAGGTCCGGGGGTATACCGGGGATAACCGGGGAAACGGGCCGTGTTTTTACTTTCCATATGACCCCACAGTGCCGGGTGAATGCGGTGGTGCTGCCTTCGTGACAAAAATAGCGGGAAATGAGCCTTACCTAGGGTCACTAGGGTATGAGGGGCATTTGGCGGGGATTTTACCAGCAGTTCGTCTCCGCAGGGTAGGGATTTTACCCGGGCTTGGCTGGACCAAAAGTCAAAGTCTCCGCTATTCCCCGGACGCGGGGACCGTGGTTACAATTGACTGGTGGATAACGCTTAAAAGAAACTGAGTTTATCGGCATAAAACATCAATTTTCGAACGTAAATTATGGAAAATGCGGTCTGATCTTTTGTCAGCAGTCTTATATCACTGGTTTTCAGACATTCACGAAAAAAATAGCGTATTCCGACAAAAATAAAATGAAAAAGTCATCAAAACGGTGAATCTGTGATGGTGCAGCTTTAACACTGAACCCTCATTAATAATTTGTCTATAGAAAGCCTTGTGCGCATAGTTTTGGGGTGAACGTTTTGCGCGCATTTCCTTTAAAGTACAAGGACGGTCTACGCTTTCGGAAAACTACAAGCGCACTTTTTCTGTCGCGGTTCATCTGGAAAACAACAACAGCTGGAAACAGTTCTGAAACCTCAAGGACTTGCTATATTGTTTTGCTGCAAACCAGACCTTTACTTAAATCATGTCTTAGTGCATTGGACGGTCTTTTTTATACATAATAAACAGCTTAAAGTGACTCGCTCATGGTTTGTTAAATGCACCTTTTTTAATTACGAAATCAAGTGTGGTAAATCATAAGGAGTGTTATACAAATACCAAAAGCTGGAACCCTTCAGCAAATGTTGATATTTGCTCAAATATCGTCTTTGAAGACCACACTTTTCATTAGCGTTTATAACGCGATTTTAAATTAATAACGGCTGGGTGTTGCGTGATTGGTAAATTAGCATAATCACGTGATGTGATCAACGTATCATAAACAGGTCAACATATCCACCACGTCCCGGTGGCTGTGTGAACTAGCCGGCTGTTTTCTATTTTTGTCTTGTCTTTACGGGCGTGGGTTCGAGCTCCACTAAAACCAAAATACTTTGTATGCTATAACTGTATTTTTTCTGCAATTTCGATATCATAGAGTAAAATAATGATAAAATAAGTGTTTTTGGATGCATTACCGGGAAAACTTATTTTTGGTCCCAAAACATGAGCGAGTCACTTTAAAGCTGCACTCTCACAGATTTACCATTTTGACAACTTTTTTTATTTTTTGTCTTGGGACGAGCAAATTTTTGCGAAAATTCATTTAAACCAGTGATATTAGACTGCTGACAAAACACAAGATTGCAGATTTTTATATTTAAGTTCAAAAACTGATGTTTTATGCATTTATTCTAAACCGTTAGTAACGTTTTTAGCCATAAAACATTAAATTTGGAACGGAAATATGAAAATCTGCCATCTGATCTTTTGTCATCAGTCTTTTATCAATGGTTTGTAGATATCTATGCAAAAATTTGCTTATTCCAAGACAAAAAAAAAGTTGTAAAAACGGTATATCTGTGAGAGTGCAGCTTTAAGGCATTTCGTCATTACTTTTTAAAATAACCCGTCACTGAACACGACGGAGAGTGATAATTATTTCACTTGGTTTCGCGCTAATCAGATGTATAAAATTAGGCTTTATTTCAAATGATTATGGTGATAAGATTCATTCGCTGTTAAGGTGGTCTTTTTACATTGTCATCAGCGTACAGTAGACCTATTTCAAAGTTTATAAGGTGTTATTTATGACATACCCATGGAAGAAAACGCCATTAAAAGATGTTTGTTGAAATGAATACAAATTGTAAACTTTTATGTGTAAGGTCAAGGCTGAATTTATAATAAAAATGTGAAGTTTTGAAATATATATATATTGTAAGTTGAAAAGCACATTATATTTTTACTGGATCACATATAACATACTATTTAAAATGAGTTTAATAAAAAAAAAGGATCAACATTCTCGATCAATTTTAATTACCATATAACATGAAGAGCGAAACACATTTTTAATTGGTATAATTTGTTTCATATTTTTAATTTAAAGAATTCCAAGAATTGAAGTCTTTTTTTTATAATAATCACGGTAAACTATTAAAATTATGTAAAACACGTTTTTGTTCCAGAAATTAGTCTCTGACATGAAATTAAATCGTACTTTTAAATATATACACTCCTACTGTTATTTTTTAGACGAACAAATATCCTTTCACTGATGTTCATTTCCGATTAACGTTACAACTTCGGAGTACCTCTGATATTACTGATTATTATGACAGGTTTAGTGACGTTTAATAGAAATCAAGAATTTGTGACGTCGATGAAATAAGTGACGTCATCGACGCCAGCGCGGTTTAAACAGTCGAATGTATACAAAGTTAAATTCAATTGGAAAGGTCATTTTGGCGTTATTAAATGATTAAGCCAGTTAATTGTAGCAAAGAAAAAATTGTAAATATAAACATGGAATATTTTAGCGTTCAGGTGTGTATGAATCCCGTCTAACGTTCACAGCTAATAGTGAAGTACTTCTGATTTCACTAAACACGTTGTAAATAAATGTTTCCATATACCGTTTAACGGCAAGAATTTAACATTACAGCTGCACTCTCACAGATTTACCGCTTTAACACATTTTTTGTCTTGGAATGAGCAAATTTTGCATAAATATCAGCAAACCAGTGATATAAGACTTGCTGACAAAAGATCAGATGGCAGATTTTCATATTTTCGCTCGAAAATTATTTTGTTTTATGGCTAAACACGTTACTAACGGTTTAAGAAAAATGCATAAAACCTCACTGTTTGAACTTAAATATGAAAATCTGCGATCTGATTTTTGTACGCAATCGTATATCACTGGTTTCCATGCATTTTTCGCAAAAATTGGCTCGTTACAAGACAAAAAAATATAATAAAAATGTCAAAACGTTCAATCTGTGAGAGTGCAGCTTTAAATCCTTAAATGGATTGTTAGTGCTATTGTTTTGATCCTCTGTATGCCTACGGATTGCGTACGATAGATATTTATTTTATCAAAACCTACTTATACAAAGTTATATATTTCCCTTGACGTTCATAGGCCTTCGTGCCGATCTCGGGGTGGTTTTACGAGGAGTTTGATTGAAATAAGAATATGACAGTACGATACGATTTCTCTGTTTGAACGTGATAAAATATGCGTAATTCTGTGTTGTTGAAACAGAATCCTTATAGATATACCTAAAGATATCAGCTGTACCAATGTAACAGGAGTATGCAATCTTAATGATATCTAATATTGAATATTATTCTCTGATATAAATCCCCCAAAAAGTTGATACTTTTTTTGCGCGTTCAAATAGTCTCGGTAAATTATTAAAGATATCATTTGCATGTGCAGGTATGTCGTTCTTTTGGTGTTCTTTACACGGCTATGATTTTGGTTAGTCCGCGGCCAAAAGGTCAATAATTGAAAACTTGGTAATTACTTCACAGGTGTGGACAAAATATCCCCCACCATTCTTTGCATTGGCGGACAAAATTTCCCCATATGATATTCAAAGTTCCCTAATTTTCATAACGTAAAGATAAAAGTCAAATGTCCTTTAATTACATTTTACAACATTTCTACGCAGTAACATTTAATAAACAACATTGAGGATATTGTCCTCCTTTGCAGACAAATTGTTGGAGAGATTTTTTCGGGGGGATTTTGTATTACAATCTTATAATAGAATCCAGTTTTGAAACAAGACATGTTTTAAGTTGTTGCAATATCGATTGACATTTTCTTGTTGCAATATATATATTGCCGTTTTCTTTTTGTAATAGAGATTGACATTTTATGGTTGCAACATCTATTACTATTTACGTGTTGCAATATCGATTGAAGTTTTCTTGTTGCAAACTATATTGCCGTCTTCTTGTTGCAATGTATATTTACATTTTATGGTTGCAGTATATTTTGACATTTTGCTGGTACAATTTATATGATTGATATTCTATTAATGCAACATCCATTGGCGTTATCCTGTTGCAACATCTATTGACGTTTGTTTTGTTGCGATAAAGATTAATATTTAATTGTTCCAATACAGATTGCCATTTAATTGCTGCAATATAGATTGACATTTATTTTTTGCAATACAGATTGACATTTAATTGTTGCAATTTAAATTGACATTTAATTGGTGCAATATAGATTAACATTTTATTGTTGCAATATAGATTGACATATAATTGTTGCAATATAGATTAACATTTTATTGTTGCAATATAGATTGACATATAATTGTTGCAATATAGATTAACATTTTATTGTTGCAATACAGATTGACATATAATTGTTGCAACATATATTAAACTTTTTTGGTGCGATATAGATTAACATATAATTGTTGCAATATAGATTAACATATAATTGTTGCAATACAGATTGACATTTAATTGTTGCAATATAGATTGACATATAATTGTTGCAATATAGATTAACATTTTATTGTTGCAATATAGATTGACATATAATTGTTGCAATATAGATTAACATTTTATTGTTGCAATATAGATTGACATATAATTGTTGCAATATAGATTAACATTTTATTGTTGCAATATAGATTGACATATAATAGTTGCAATATAGATTAACATTTTATTGTTGCAATATATATTGACATATAATTGTTGCAACATATATTAACATTTTATTGTTGCAATATAGATTAACATATAATTGTTGCAACATATATTAACATTTTATTGTTGCAACATCTATTAACATTTTATTGTTGCAACATCTATTAACATTTTATTGTTGCAATATATATTGACATTTTATGGTTCCAAAAGATATTGACATTTTATTGTTGCAATTGCTATTGCCCTTTTATTGGTGTACGATAAAGTGACATTCTATTCGTGCAGTATCGTTTGACATTTTACTCATGCAAAATATGTTAACATTTTGTTGTTGTAATAACTATTGACAATTGTTGCAAAATATTGATATTTGCTTGTTTTAAGATATATTGAAGTTTTATTTTTGCAAAAGATATTGACATTCTATTGTTGCAAAGATTTTGACATTTAATGGTTGCAAAAAATATTTACATTTTATTGTTGCAATAGATATTTACATTTTACTTTTGCAAAATATATTGACATTTTACAGTTACAACAGCTATTGACATCGTATTGTTGTAATGTATATCTGCGTTTTACTATTGAAATATCAGTCGATTTTTTCATGCTTCATTATCTTTTGACAGCTTCGCAAATACCAATAAAAATAGTGCATTTATTATTTTCTAAACATATGAGATGTCGAGGCACTGAAACACCAGAAATCCCCACTGACATAACTATACAGACATTAAAGTTCCATTCACTAATTCATATTTAGGATTTTTTTCAATAATTTCATTGAAACCGTATTTTGTAAATGTGTTTATTATGCTTGGTAAATATTTAGCTATGCAAATATAACACGTGGCTTTTCAAAGTTGCCAAAGTCCTCTTTTGTATTAACACATTCAGTGTGAGGAATCACGTGACTAAAGGGGTTCTCACATGGATCACCACGTGCCACAACCGATGTAAACAAACAATTAAGTGACGTCAATTTTTAAATAACTTTTTTGACAAAAAGACATGAACATATTTCTTAGCCAAGAAAAGACTATGCTATGTTCTGCAACAACAGTTCAACAAACAATAACAAAACGATTTTCCTTTTTATCGTATCAAATCGCACTTATACCGGACATTGCCATAAATTGACCTTCCGAAGGAGAAACGTTAATTAGCGATAAAATAGCTGTTATTAAAATGAGTCGCATGCATTTCACATCTTTTTCTGCGTGAGTTATTGAATTGATTATTATAAGCGTCAGCTGGCTCCGAAGCGATTGAATAGAAGATTGGCTCCTTTTGGAACGTAGTTATGATCAGGGTCTTATTAATCAAAAAATGAAACGTGATTTACTGCTTGCGATAATACCAGAATAGCTTACAGCGGAAACGTTTGTTTAGGTCTTGTTGTTTTTTTACCCAGCCTGGAAACAGAGAAGGAAACCAAATAGCATGAAAAGATAGGTTGGAGCCTGAAGATATTTATCTTGAATTTTACAGCGTGTATAAGCGACTGGGATGACGTCACGTCTAACGGATATTATTTTTTATTATTTTTTAATTTATTTATGGATTATTATTATTATTATTATTTTTTTTTTTTTTTTTTTTTTTTTTTTTGGGGGGGGGGGGGAGGTTGGAAAATAAGTCGACCAGCAATATGATTAAGACAGCATCTTAAAAGATGTGTTTATTTCAAAATCGTGTATATGATAGATGAACGAACGAAGCAGTCAATAGTTCTTGAAAAATCGGAGGTTGGACGAAAATATAAAAGGGCTTATTTGTACTGAATCGCAAGCTGTAATTGCCCTGTTTTTCCTTCATTTTTAGGACAACATGAAATTAAGACTTATGATGAAAGTAATTATTGTCTAGAATTACAGCAGTAGATGCATATATACAATAGCTAGTAACAAGAAAAAAACGGTTATAAATTGATGAAGACACACCTAAAATGATATATAATTCTTCCTATGCCGTTATATCAGGTATTCTTATTAAGTTTAGAAACACTTTTACTCTTCAGTCAAGAAAAAATGAGTGTGAAAAGGTTTTAGCCTGTGGATTCCAGTGCAAGTGAAAATATATCAGACCAAACGGTTCATGATAAACAATTTAGTACACTAGGTTCACTAATATTTGATTCTATACCTAATTCATACGTCAAACGGCTCGTCTAATTTGGCGCTCACAGCTGTGTTCTCGTGCAAATATACAGAACAATTGAAAATAACCTATAAACATTTCCTTAAACAGGCCAAGAAATAGTATCCAGTGTATTTCCCATCAAATGAGAACTTTCAGAAAAGAAAACAGACCAAGAATAACCAGAGGTTTACCATAGTTCCGCAGAACCCTGCTCAAAGGTTTGGATCGGCCATGGTAAATACTGGCCATGGGTCGGGATGAACCTATCTTACACGAACGGCTATGGTAGATGCTTTTTCTCCCACCTCAGTTAAACAAAATTAAGTAAAAAATGTAATTTTTGCTGGAACTCTTTTGTGCAGTGAAAATTATTGCGTATGGATATGCGATAATTCGTGGTTGTCATGGAAATACGTGCAGTGATTCAGATTATGTTAATAGTCAAATCGGTATTTAAATAGTTCTAAGGAGAGTGAAGCATTATTTCTTGAAAGGTGCGTGAAAACTGTTTTATGGTGACATTTGAAGCAAGAAATAATTAATTAGCGTTCTTAAAAAAAGCCACAAGACAATGTTTCTATGATGCTACAGACGACAGTCTTCAACAAGGGAGGTAATTACAATGTAGTGACCATTAAAAAGGAGTTCCATACGGACATTTTATCTTCGCCCGTGGGCAAGATAAGAATTTCTGGCATGGTTTATCTATTGGATCTACTTATCCGAGGTGGGAGAAAAGTACATTACGGACATTACCATATTACAACGCTTTCGAAAGATTCATTGCTTTTAAATTTGATCATATACAAGAAAATATTCTACTGCAGCCGTAGTGTGCATTGGTTGTCAATCCGATCTGTACTGTACAGTAACTAACTACCCCACTGGGTGCCTTTTTACAAAAACAAAACTGTAGAAAAAAATAAAATAAAAAGCTATAAAATGTGGAAAATTCCTTGAAAATGACGTCATAACGGTCAACTATTCTCAATGCTTACACATGGTTATTATTGCTAATCTTTTTTTACGTTTGTCATACATATAAGCGAAGAAAACACAACTGTGTGATATAGGCATTTAGTCCAAATGATCATACATTAGTTTGGTGAGTTTATGCTGTTCAGTTCTATTTTTAACACACATTTGCAACTATGCTAAAGAGGGGGGCTTTTTCATATCATGTGACAATTTTCAGAAAATAAATCATCATCAAAAGTTGATACAACAAATAGACAAGAGCTCATAAAACATCTTTCTTTGTCAAAGAAGCTTTATGTATAGGACGAACAATTCTAAATATTGAATTATAATAATACTGGATTTTGTTTCATCTGCACCTAATTTTAATATTGTATGCCCATAAATTTGTATTCTAATTGACTGATTATTGATTACCCGTGTTGTCACCATGTGTTCAGTTTTAATAAATATGCGGTTAAGAAAATGATTAACTTTGCACAAGTCTTAATTTATTATATTTTCTGTTCTGTTCTGTTCTGTTCTTATAAGACCCGACATCTTTTCACCCGGCATGTTACTGTGTTCCGCTAGTATACGAGTTGGTATTCGTAGGAAATAGAGATCTCGAAATGTTTTCTTGGCTTTGACGTGCTAATTTAATTTTATTTTATTGAGGAAAAGCAACACTAACAAATCATAAAGTTCATGTCTTGATATGTGTTTCGGAATTTTAAGTCGAGGGGGGGGGGGCATTTTTTTAAAAGTAGATTTATAGGAGCGATTGTTTATTCATTTAAATCAGAATAAAATGTGAGTTTTATCTAACGAAAAAAAGAGTATTTCGTGGGGCATTAGCAGAGCTTCGAAAATACAGTCGAACCCTGGTGGCTCGAACTCTTTTGGCTCGAATTCCTCGTTGGCTCGAAATGGATGTGAAGGACCGATTTCTTTATACTGAAGGTAAACAATCCCGCTTGGCTCGAACTTTCCGAGGTTCGAGTTATTTTCGCCGGTCCCTTGGAGTTCGAGCCAACGAGGTTCGACTGTAGTGAATTTTGACACAAGTGTTGAAGACATGATATGTATATTTGACTACATGCCTTTTAACGACTTTTTAATGAGTTCACACTCTTGGTGTAGTCTTTCTCTACGATCGTGATTAAAAACGGCATTTGATAGTACTGATGTTTTCGTAAATTTCTGTCGCTGTTTTCAACAAATAACAAAAGACCTTGACACTTTCGAGGGATGTTAATAAAGTTGTTACAAATGTCGGTTTTTATAAGGATATTTTAAAGGCGCTTTTAGATAACCCCCATTGATATTTATTTAATGATTTATAGCCGTATCATTGCCAAGCTCCAGGAGGTGACCCTTGTGAAGATGTTTTGTGAAAAACCCAAATGTAACAACGACATTAAAGATACCAAATTACATACAATATAATTATGACAAGACATGGAATACTTTGTTACATTACAGGGGTGGCTCCTAAGTTTTGACGTTAGAGTAATTTGTGGCGTGAAAAATAGGCTTTTGTGTGGGATACGGGTAAATGTCGCCTCCTATAGTCTGAAGTGGTACATTGTGTTGTATTATAAAATGTAATACAATAAACAGCTCGCTTTCGTATTGTTAAGGGTGGGCTCTCCGGGTGCACTATCGCACCGAAATTCTCTAGTGTAGTAATGTTTAAATAAAGAAATAATAACGAAACTCGGTTAGTGCCAGTGGTCAACCATTTAAGCAAACTCCCTGTTTAAAGGGACAAGGTTAGGGCTCAAGTAAGCCTGAACAAGGGACACAAAACGTTCAGGTATCAAAGATGTACACACATGCCTCAACAATCTGTTTCAATAAGTAGGGAGTTACCTTCTTGTTACGGTCAGTGAAAGACGGGTTCACTGGGGTTTAAAGTACATTATGCGCGCGCAACCTCAGACCCATCAGTTATCAATACATTTTTAATGGCGGCTTGATAAATAGCATTGGTCAAGGGTCAAATAGCATTGGTCAACGGTCAAATAACATTGGTTAATGGTCAAATAGCATTGGTCAAGGGTCAAATAACATTGGTCAATGGTCGAATATCATTGGTTAAATGGTCAAATATCATTGGTCAATGGTCAAATATCATTGGTCAATGGTCAAATAGCATTGGTCAATGGTCAAATATATTTCGTCAATGGTTAAAATATAATTCGTCCGTGGTCAAATAAACTCTTACAGTAGTTTATAAAAAATATATTTATATAAGCTTAATCTTTATATATAAAACTGATAGTTTTAAAATCGAATTCTACCAATGTTTTATAATGAAGTACATTGCTCCTTTAGCGCTGTGGTAAGTGCACTCGCTTCTCACCAAGGTGACCAGGGTTCGCTTCCCGATCTGGGCGCATGTGAGTTTGGTTTATGGTCACCAAGCTGGACAAGTGAGTACTCCGAACACTCTCGCGTAACATGGTGCCGTCGAGAGTGATTAGTATTATGTTGTAAAGCAGATTAGTTTAAACTGATTTTGTGGTAATCAAATGGAAATGTAGTAAAGAAATAATCATGCATACAGATAACTTTATTTCTGAAACCGAGTAATAAAGTCTCTTCGATAAGTTCATTAACAACCAGTAGTAATATCCATAATGTGAAACTCACGGTAACAAACGAAATTCGAAAGTTATCTATTGCAATTCTATGAACCTCTTCATTTGCATCGTTTATTATAAGTTAGTACACATGGGGCCGATTGTTCAGAACTTTGTTAAAGTTAGCATCGTTATTAACGTCACCGTTGTTAACTTCCAAATCAATATTGCTTTGTAAGTTTCACAGATACACTATATGTAATATTCCTAAGAGGTGGGACAACTGTTTCAACTGTACTTGTTTTATTTAAATATTTGAGCACATCATCAAATAGTTCACCATAAAAAGTTAACAACAGTGTCCTTAATCCCGTTGTTAACTTAGAACAATCTGGCCATCGTTAAGAAACCAGAAAAAAGTAAGACATTTTCCAACAACTTTGAAACTTATTGTACGATACTATGGTTCGTTGGAGAGCATTAAAATGATTTATTTACAAAGCCATCCGTCTAAATTAAACTTTTGCCTAGAATTATAATTGCAAAGTCGTATACCAGGGTGAGGAATCACGTGACTTTAACGGGGTTCCCACACAAGTCACCACGGGTCAAAACAAATGTAAACAACCAAGTGGTGTTAATTTCTATACATGTATTACCTTTATTAACAAAAAAAAGATATGAAAATATTTCATAACTTATGATAGAATATGCTATTTTCTACTTTTACGCTTGTGAATAATTAAGACTTGTTTGTTTTTTAATGATGCAATCCACCTGGCCCAAATTTCACGACACACACAGCGTTGCGTTGCGTTGCGTTGCATTGCGTTGCATCGTTCTACAAAATTCCGTCAAGTTGAAATTTTGTTCAAGGATTGTATACGGTAGGTGTTACTGTGTGAAATGGGTCAGAGGGCCACTTGCCACAATTAACTCCTTTGGACATCGAGACATTCGGCTTCGTTGGCGACCTAAAATGTACTTTTATGACCACGATGAAAAAGCAAAACTAAAAGTGTAAATAAACCACATATTTTGAATGACTGACCCTACAGTGTCCTTGCCTGCCATCATCGGAATATTTAACAAACACAAAAAGTGGCCCCATGCTCCCGTTCTCTAAGGGGAGAACCAAACAGGCCCCAGCTGTGCTCGATTCGTAAAAATGGACAATTATTGTTAACCGATTACATTCTCATATGTGTATCCTTAATTGACACTTGTTTATGTATGAAAATGATCCGAGGGTTATGAATAGGAATTATTCCAATTATTTCACAAAAATGTTAATCGGTATGTTTGCCAATTTGTTATAACCAACTTAGAAAGGAGCTTTATTGCAATTGTTATGGTATGCAACTTCTATTTGATCCTGTCTATATAAATGACGAGATTGAATGATCCAATTTAATGACTTTGCTGTCAACAGATATAATATGTTATGTCAATCCAACAATATGTTATCTGTCAAGATCTTTGCGTTAATTGTTGTAAATTTCGATTCATTAAGCAATAAAACTTCACCCTCTGAAAACAAAGGGTGCACACGAAAGTATGTGTTCTAGCTTTTTACATGCTCAACTCCTCAATCAATCTTTGAGATTAAAATTAACGTAATTTATAATGCTTAACATTTGTGTACTGAAAATGTAAACTGAAAATTCAATTTTAAGTCAGTAAACAAAACTCATTATTATGAAGGTTGCCACTAAAGTGAATCCATATACATAAATATGTCCAAAGTGTTTTGTGTATGTCGTTGAATAAACGAAAATGTCCAACAACAAAAATGTCCAATGTGCTCACGTAATAATATATTGACCTTTACAATATTGACAATAGGCCGATTGTTCAGAATTTGTTAAAGGCATCGTTGTTAACTTTAAAATGTTAACTATTTTATAATATGCTCATATATTTGCAGATAACAAATACAATTGAAACAGTTATCTCAAACTGTATGATAAAAACTGCAGATCACGTGTGTATCCATTCACCTCCAAGCGCGGAGACAAGTTTAAAGTAACAAAAATGACGTTGAAAACGTATCCATTCACCTCCAAGCGCGGAGACAAGTTTAAAGTAACAAAAATGACGTTGAAAACGTATCCATTCACCTCCAAGCGCGGAGACAAGTTTAAAGTAACAAAAATGACGTTGAAAACGTTGTTAACTTTAACCATGTTCTGAATAAACGGCCAAAGGTTAAATATTTTAATATTAATCGGCGGCCTACCGAATAATGAATTTAAACATAACTTAAGGGCCTAGTTTAAGAAATGTTTGGCATGATAATCCCCTGCTGTGCTCTCCTGCTAATTGCACTGGTGTCACAGTAGGGGCCAATTTCCTGTGTATTCGTTTATTGGCGTTTTGACCAATTTGTTTCCAAGTGAGGGCTATTTGACCAAAAGTGTGGGGGCTATTTGACTTGGGGGCTATTTGACCAGGTTTCGTACAAATACGTTTGTTTGTTGTTGTTTTTTCGTATTATTTTTTGTGTGTGTTGTTTTTTTGTGTTTTTGTTTTGTTTTGTTTTTTTTGTTTTTGTTTTTTCGGGGGGAGGTGGGCACTTATAGCAGGCTTAAACTATGCCTTTAAGCACTGAAATTATGCTGGCAAATCCAATGATGCATCATATACACAAATCTGAGCGCTCGTCAATGTTTGTGTTAATCGATTTTTGCAAGTCGTACAACACTTTCAGTGGACGTTAAAAAACATGTATTTATGTACGTGATAGTTCGGTCTGTTATAAAAAGTTGCGCGCTGTTCGAATTTTCAACAAACAAACAACTTATCCTATTTATATATACACAGATTTGATATATTCATGAAAGGTGTCCTTTTACAACAATTGCTTTATATTTTATTATATACCTTAAGTATCTCATTGGTAAATTTTCACCGTTTTCATTGGTCGAGACGCCGTCACATGACAAAGCATAGAAACAGATATCGATTGGCAAAAAATGAAAATAAATGGCAAGAAAGTGATTTTATTGTATACAGGGCCCGAATTCACTAACGTATTGTGACTGAGTTTTAGAATACGACTCAGCAAAATTTTAATTTCAATTTTGTTGAAAATGCTTCTTTAGGAGCAAAGATGGTTAAAAAAGTATGTATTTGTTGCAAATAATCTGTTTTACAAACAGGCACACATATGGTGTCAATTTTTTTGAAACATTTCAGGATTCAGTTTTCCGAGCCAGAGTCTGACACTCAAACACGGTGCGTTTGTGAATACGTCCCCTGGATGTGACACCATTTCTGTATTACGCCATTAAATAACTGGCAACCGGAAATGAAATTGCAGTGACGTCATATCCGACAATAGAAAGTGAATATGCACCTCGACTTCATCAATAACATCTTTAAACTGATCAGATGTAGTACAGTATTTTAACAAAGTAGAGCATCATATAATGTATAATAGGACACATGTTGTCTTTAATTGAGCCGTTTTATCGTGAGATATAGGGCCGATTTGTTCAGAACCTAGTTTAAGTCAACAACGTTGTTTACGGCATGACTGATATCTTTAAAAGGTAATTAAAAACACTTTATGTATGATTCTCATTTATTTGAATAGAACAAGTACAGCTGAAACAGTTAACTCAAATTGTGTAAGAAATACTGCAGATCACAACCTCATCCATTAACTTCCAGATAAGTAAAGATATGAAGGTTAACAACGATAACTTCAACAACGCTGTTAACTTTAATAAAGCTGTGTGTGTTGATATATCTAAATGAAATAAATGAAGCGGTAACAGTTGTTTTTAATCTGGTTAGAAACAATGCAGATCACAAATGTACTCATCAAACTTCTAGAGCAGCAAATAATTGAAAGTTAACAACGATGAAATTTTCAACGTTGTTAACTTAAACCTAGTTCTTAAGAATCGGGTCATCGTCACATAATAATATCTTTATCTGTACATTTAGGTTTGAAACTTTGTTCTAGTTCATATATACATGTTTTGTCTAAAATATTTTCTTTAAACATATAAAAACACATCAGGCCTACCTCAAAAGTTCGATTTGTTGTCATAAAGTCTGTGTTATTCCTTTGTATACTAACACTTTACGTTTAAACAACGCTGACTACGACAAATTGAGATGTAACACAGATATCACTTTCGACACCAATAGCCAACGTAGCTGGCATTTTGATAAATGCGTTATGACGGGCAAGTTAACGTTTTGCTTGATAAAACGTTAATCAATTTGCCGTGTTTTTGACAATTGTAGAAAATATATTTCTTCACTTAACGGCCAGTTAACTTACATTCATTTCATAAGCGACCATCAAAAACGTCAGAAAATGAAAAATTGCTGGTGATTTGTTTCCAGTTTATTGTCAGTTAATGGTTGAAAAGCTTACAAGAAAACTTCAGCTATTATATGTAAGTTTCAAATTAATTGGATATCACCATTTGTGACATAAAACTCTGATAATTACAATGTATGCATTTCAAAGGTCTAGATTTAATGTGAACAAAAGATTTCAAATACAAAATTAAATTGTGCAAAAGGGATTTATGAGTACCCACCCCCCTCAAAAAAATAAGATAAAAATAAATAAGACATAAGTATAAAAAAAATGAAAAAAAAAATGAATAAATGAATGAACGAACGAACGAACGAACGAAAGAACGATCGGACGAACGAACGAACGAACGAACGAACGAACGATTGAATGAAATGAAATTTGACCATTTTATACTTAGAATTTTCTGCAAGAGTGATTAACCATGATTTAGGTAGTTTTGGTACAGAATCTCGGTTCTTCAAAAAATAAAATAGAAAAAATACCTACCTACCTACCAACCCTTTTTTAAGATGCTAGTGGAAATAAAGATTTTTTTGGCTTAAAGGCCTAGTTTAAGGAATGTTTGGCATGACAATCCCACGCTGTGCATCTCCTGCAAATTGCACTGGTGTCACAGTAGGGGCCAATTTCCTGTGTATTTGTTTATTGGCTCGGGACCATTTAGTGTCCATTTCTATAATAAAACTGCACAGCAGGATACTCAGATCGGAGATCTGATAAGACAATTAGACAATTATTATTATTTATTTATTTTTTTTTTTTTTTGGGGGGGGGGGTCACTTATAGAAGGATTAAACTAGGCCTTTAAGGAAGAAATATACAAACTGTAATTACTTTATCTTTAATGAAGTTTTATCATGCAATTTACCAGTAAATGATAAGCACGCAATACTCCTTTCAGTGAAATATATTATTGTTAATTCTATTTAATTCCAAACATGTCGTGTTTCCCCTTTTAGCTGTATTGATGTTTATTTGCTATTTACACTTTATTAAAGTGACACTCTTATTCAAAATTAATACATACCCATGTAAAACAAACATACGTTTTGAGTGATAAACCTTTAACTACTTCTTGTATAATGCATTTACGGTAAATATTAATTACTGATAACAAGATGGTAACTGTTTACTTAATAGCTGAATACGCAAACTATCAAATGCTTGGTGAGTGCTAAAATATTAACTGCGATCTACTATCGTTTCAGAAGGTAGAAATATCGTGTTTTCTACACCTTTCTTTCAAATTAAACTCCATATCCTTCATAAAAACCATTGATTTCGACATGTATTCATCCTTTTTGGTATATTTAAACATTTTTTTTTTGCGTTAAAACTTATTTGGTAGTAAGAGTGCATCTTTAACATTTCCGTGTTAGGTGAATTCAATTGGTTGTGGTATCTTATATTTTTTGTTAAGATGCTATGAGCATCTTGTCACATGAAGTGGCTTGAGAGATTCTATACAGTGTTTTTAACTTGATACCAAAAGTACATTTCACCATTCGTCAAATTTTAACATTGTCGCCACTGGCTGTCTACAATGAAAATATGAAAAGTACATCTGTTAATATATCGTGTTTTCTACACCTTTCTTTCAAATTAAACTCAATATCCTGCATAAAAACCATTAATTTCGATATGTATTCATCCTTTTTGGTATATTTAAACAATTGTGGTTTTTTTGCGTTAAAACTTATTTGGTAGTAAGAGTGCATCTTTAACATTTCCGTGTTAGGTGAATTCAATTGGTTGTGGTATCTTATATTTTTTGTTAAGATGCTATGAGCATCTTGTCACATGAAGTGGCCTGAGAGATTCTATACAGTGTTTTTAACTTGATACCAAAAGTACATTTCACCATTCGTCAAATTTTAACATTGTCGCCACTGGCTGTCTACAATGAAAATATGACAAGTACATCTGATATATTATGTACTTTTGCATAGATTTCTTCAATCTGATTCAAACGAAACTAAACACAACCGGAAGAAAAAACAACAACAGAGAAACAATATACAAATTGAATGTGTATTTGATAATTAAGTTAAAAGGATCGGTAGCTGGACAATTCGGCACCAAGATAACTCGGTCTGAAGTCAATTCGGCACCAACATATTCGGCACCTAGTTGACTCGGCACAATAAAGCTTAGTAAATTCGGCACATTTTTAAATTATCTTTGATTATCTTATCAAAGAAGCTACAACTCATACATGCCTTTCTGGGATACGACCCTTCTCAAGGGTGTATGTTTTGACGTGTTTGTCTTAGAAAGTCATTATTGTGACGTCATCTACAACTACACCTATCACAGGATGTGACACGGGTCCCGACATATAGGTATATTATGTCAATCGGCATAACCATGCAGTGTGGGTCATGCAGTAAAATGTTGCTCTAAGATCATGATTTTTCTCTGAGATATTTTAATTTGCATTGAACTCCCAGGGACCGGCAACATACGTCGAGCTTTTGGAAACTCGAGCCAAGCTATATGTTTACTGTAGTGTACCAAATGCGGTCCTTTTCATCCATTTCGAGCCAACGATGAAATCGAGCCAAGCTATATGTTTACTGTAGTGTACCAAATGCGGTCCTTTACATCCAGTTCGAGCCAACGATGAAATCGAGCCAAGCTATATGTTTACTGTAGTGTACCAAATGCGGTCCTTTACATCCAGTTCGAGCCAACGATGAAATCGAGCCAAGCGAGGTTCTAAATCTTAAGGCGGATTTACCAAATGAACCCTTAAAGCAGCACTCTCACAGATTGACCATTTTAACAACTTTTTTTGTCTTGGAAAGAGCAAATTTTTGCGTAAATGTCTGCAAACCAATGATAAAAGATTGCTGACAAAAAATCAGATCGGAGATTTTTCATTTCCGTTCGAAAATGAATGTGTTATGGCTAAAAGCGTTACTAACGGCTTAAGAAAAATGCATGAAACATCAATTTTTGAACTTATATATATAAAAATCTGCGATCTGATTTTTGTCAGCAGTCTTATATCACTGGTTTCCGTGGATTTTCGCAAAAACTGCCTCGTTCCAAGACAAAAATAAAAAAAAAGTTGTCAAAACATTCAATCTGTGAGAGTGCAGCTTTAAAAATGTTGCTATGGGTGCATCATTTTCTTGACTATTTTGTGATAATTACTTAACTCCTGTTGCCATAGCAAACACGGCTCTCGTCTATGCTTATTTCTACTGCATTCACAGTGTCTGCTTCTAACGGCAAGATCTATTTTAAACACTAAAATGAATCATTGTCTTTCTAAATGTTCCATAAAGATTCCATGATAGAAAAAAAATATAATGAGCTAGTTGGAATATTGATGCGCCTATTATACGTGTCATTTCAATAATGCACTTTCGTATATCTTGCATTGCGGACAAGCATTTCCGATGAATTTAGTCGTGAAGGAAAATTCCGTCTAGCACCCACATGCGAGATGAGTCATCCGAAATATCGCGCCACCTGTTATTATTTCACTGTATGGTTTATGATAATTGCCGTGTTATGATGTCATTAAATAAATCGTTTTAAGTATATATCTAAATCAGGTTGGGAAATCACGTGACTTAAAGGGGTCCTAACAAGGCTCACCACGGTTGAGAAAAGTTATTTAGAAATTATCGTCTGTTACTGATTTGTTTACATTGGGTGCGACCCGTGGTGACCTATGTGAGAACCCCTTTAAGTCACGTGATTCCTCACCATGTAAATACTTGTAGCATCAATTTTAAGAACTTTTTGTTGTAAACATTTATCTCAAATTACACCGCGTTATGATGTCAGTAAACATCGTCGCACGCGATTTTTGGTGAAATGTACAAAAAATGCGTTTTCTACAACAGGTTTTCATTTAAGGTATGCAAGAAAATATATCAAGCATGTATTCCCGTGCCCGGATAGAGAAAAACGTATTGATACTGTGAAAATCATAGTGAGAGACAGGGAACATATATGATGCGTATTCGTCAGCGGTTTGTTTTATTAAGGCGACTATTAATTAGTTGCTGGACTATCATTCCCGCCTGCCCCCTCTTTTAGCCGCCCCTTAAATTTTGTTGACTCAAATAAAAGGTTGAACCTGCGTCTGTATTTGCTTATCGGCTGGTCGGTCCGGTGCTCTCCGGGAACGGCGTTTATTCATACCTACGGTGTCGATGTATACCATTCACATGTAAAAAAGGAGAATTGTTTCAATCGTTTCCATGGTTCGTTTAGAAACACACGTATGTGGTCCCTTATGCAATAAGAAAGAGCATACACACATATTCAACGGTGAAACAGTCATCTAAGAAAATTAAATGAAAATGAGAAATAAAACAAAATGTCTACCCCGCCCGCATTTTAAAAACAACTTGGATAGAAATCTAGCAATTAATTTATATCGGCCTAAAAAGGGGAAAAAGTGCAAGGTTTGCGCAAGTTTGATAACGCACTTGTTGACACCAGAACTGACGCTGGTACATGTTGAACCGGCGTTGGCATTGTTCTCTATATCAAAATACAAGAAACCTCGGCGCTCACGTGAGATTATCAAGGGTTATGAAGGATGGCTCTATTTCTTTGAGCCCGCCGGCAAAGAAAATGACAAAATATGGGTGGGTGTAAATAATGAACGTGCTGTGGTAGCTAGGCACAGCAGGAGTGTCAGGTGGGTCATGTTCGCTCTATTTTGTTATGACAGCGACGGGATAGAAGCCCGAGTCCTAGTACCTAAGCACAGTATGTCATATGCATATTTTATAGGCATCATGTTCCTTTCACACTACCAAGCGTAAAGGTAACAGGGTGCGAGGGCAATCGGAACCCCTCGGCAATTTTCAATCAAAAACACCCTCGGGTGTATGCCGGTATATCAGTAGAAGTAGTTCGTAAAATTTTAAATAATAATATTGATTAATTTCAGTGTTTTAACGCGTATTTTGTATTACTTAGTTCAAATTGATTGCCAGTGAAGTGTACTTTTGCATAAATGATAAACATTCAAAAAATGAAGTCCTTTGGTTTAACTTCTAAATTGAAATCACAACGCGATCTATTTGCAGCGTAGTTAAATGTTAAGAATTCAGACATTGTAAACCGTCCATATACCATCCGAGGTTGTTTTCGATTTAAAATGACCAAGGTGTTCCGAATGGATGCGCGGGATCAAGTGCCGATAATGCACTCGTGCATCGCTCTGCACTGGTTACAGAATAGTTGCAACTGCACAATCCCTAAATTTTGAAGCATCTTCCGTATAGCCCGGACCTCTGACCTCGTGACGTCTGGTTAAATCCTAACATTCAGGCATGTAAACGCGGCCGTCGTTTTGAGACGCGCAGTTGTGTTGGTGGTGTATGTTTATTTAAACTCGAAAACGGGCAAGGCCCATTCGGCAAGTGCTCCGATCCTATTCTCAGTCATATTTGTTTGTTTTTAACTTAGTACACTGACAGAATGTACCCTGGTTAGAGCTACTCTGGTTCTTTAACGTGCACCAGTGTATGTATGTATGTATAGCGCTGTGACATGGGAGCCCCATTTATCGTCACTCCCGGAAGACAATTAGTATGTTTTAGTGGTGTGGCGGGAAATTGAACCTGCGACCCCTTGATTGACAGTAAAGAGTGTTAGCACTAGACAAAGGATCCACCACGAGTTGCTGTGTCTTTGAAAGAGCTTTATAACAGTGGAAAAACAGTGCCACATTAGAATGGCGAACAAAGACATTTTCAGACTGTATTTCACGGCTCAAAATGTGTGTGGGTGGCAAAACGGAATATTGGTATAGTTTGTATTTGTATTTATATTTGCTTACATATCGATGGTAAATAAATGGACATCATGACATCTCCGTAGTTCCACAACAAAAGTTACACGAAAATCAAATACTTATTTTGCCAACAGTTTGTTCATTTACATGTTTTATTTTATGTATATAATGTTTTATGTACAAATAAATGTGTGCTGTAGATTCTGTCTTTTGTATTCTTGTATTCTCCACCAAATGTTTTTCAATTTATTACCGAAACTTTAATTTGCTTTTATAGCGCAAACATAAATCATTACTCGATGATTTAGACATTTGACGTTTTGATTTCGAAACGAATACAGTTAAATTTAACAAATCAACGGGCATATACAGCCAAAACGGTTTCATAAATTAGCAATTAAAATGTCATCATTTATATAATAGCAGTTTTTCTTACTCGTTTATAGTTTTCCCTGTTTTATTTCCATGCCATAATTATATAACATCGCTCATTTTATAATGTAATAGTTAGAGTTTATTTTTGGTCACTTAAAGGGGCTGTCTCACGTATTATAAAATAGCGGGGAAAAAAAGAAAATTGTCGAAAACTGACATAAACTTGGCATCGATGTGTACAATGCATTAAAACTTACTTACTGAAGGACAACATAGTTTCCATATTATTTAAGTTTAGCAGTTATTTCGTATTTTTTCATTAAAAAAGATTACTGGGTATGTCTACCAAGTAGAATTAATTCTTTATGCATGGTTGGCTAGTCGGTGTTATCACGTGATATTACCGAGGTAGGTATAAAGCTTAATTATGTCACCCGATCAGAATAAGTCTTTGTAGCGCAGTGAGGAAGACGCTATGCTACAATTTTGGTGACGCGGGTCCTAACCCGGTCTCCGACACATTTTTTTTTACATTTTGTTACTCTTTTTTTTACAATTATGATATCAAAGCGTAACACATTCTATTAGATAATTGTCCTGAAATTCGTTATAGAAAAAAAAACTTTTTTGGTGCCAATCTGGCACAGTCCCTTTAACGCCAAAGCTTGATGGCCGGGAGCAGCCCGGCGCCAACTAATCGTTTAACACCAAAAATAAAAGCTATTTTTAGTGTCCAGTGCGAAATTCCGCACGAATGTCTTTATATCAGCTAATGCGCACGCGTCAGATTTGAAATAGCTCAATTAAAACCAATTAATGACTAAAATGGATCTTTTGCGGTTGTTATAGTACTGCAATACACATTTGGCGGTTTATAATCTGCTAAATGTTTTGTTGGTAATCAATGCCCTTTTAAATGATAAAATGGGAATATTTTATATTTTTTATTAGTAAAAATAAAATACGCTTTATTGAAACACCTGCAGTTGTATAGGTATGTGAAGTTGGCTTGTACATTGTACATCGTAGTTCAGCTTGTAATTCGCCAATTACAAGCTTGTAGTTTGGTATTCAGCTTGTAGTTCGGCTTGTATATTGTACATAGTAATTCAACTTGTAGTTCGCCAATTACAAGCTTGTAGTTGGGTATTCATCTTGTAGATCGGCTTGTACATTGTACATCGTAATTTAACTTGTAGTTCGCCAATTACAAGCTTGTATATCGGTATTCAGCTTGTAGTTCACCCATAACTGCACCAGCATTCATAATAATTGAATTACAAGCTAGTAGTTGGGTATTCAATTTGTAGTTCGGACCAAATACATCAGCACAGATTATATTTGAATTACGCTAGTAGTTGGGTATTCATCTTGTAGTTCGGACAAATACATTAGCATACATTATATTTGAATTACAAGCTAGTAGTTGGGTATTCATCTTGTAGTTCGGACCAAATACATCAGCATACGTTGTATTTGAATTACAAGCTAGTAGTTGGGTATTTATCTTGTAGTTCGGACAAATACATTAGCATACATTATATTTGAATTACAAGCTAGTAATTGAGTATTCATCTTGTAGTTCGGACCAAATACATCAGCATACGTTGTATTTGAATTACAAGCTAGTAGTTGGGTATTTATCTTGTAGTTCGGACCAAATACATCAGCACACATTATATTTGAATTACAAGCTAGTAGTTGTGTATTCATCTTGTACTTCGGACCAAATACATCAGCATACGTTGTATTTGAATTACAAGCTAGTAGTTGGGTATTCACCTTGTAGTTCGGACCAAATACATCAGCACACATTATATTTGAATTACAAGCTAGTAGTTGGGTATTCATCTTGTAGTTCGGACCAAATACATCAGCACACATTATATTTGAATTACAAGCTAGTAGTTGGGTATTCATCTTGTAGTTCGGACAAATACATTAGCATACATTATATTTGAATTACAAGCTAGTAGTTGGGTATTCATCTTGTAGTTCGGACCAAATACATTAGCATACAACATTATATTTGAAATACAAACTAGTAGTTTGGTATTCATCTTGTAGTTCGGACCAAATACATCAGCACACATTATATTTGAATTACAAGCTAGTAGTTGGGTATTCATCTTGTAGTTCGGACAAATACATCAGCATACGTTGTATTTGAATTACAAGCTAGTAGTTGGGTATTCATCTTGTAATTCGGACCAAATACATCAGCACACATTATATTTGAATTACAAGCTAGTAGTTGGGTATTCATCTTGTAGTTCGGACAAATAAATTAGCATACATTATATTTGAATTACAAGCTAGTAATTGGGTATTCATCTTGTAGTTCGGACAAATACATTAGCATACATTATATTTGAATTACAAGCTAGTAGTTGGGTATTCATCTTGTAGTTCAGACCAAATACATCAGCACACATTATATTTGAATTACAAGCTAGTAGTTGGGTATTCATCTTGTAGTTCGGACAAATACATCAGCACACATTATATTTGAATTACAAGCTAGTAGTTGGGTATTCATCTTGTAGTTCAGACCAAATACATCAGCATACATTATATTGAATTACAAGCTAGTAGTTGGGTATTCATCTTGTAGTTCGGACAAAATACATCAGCACACATTATATTTGAATTACAAGCTAGTAGTTGGGTATTCATCTTGTAGTTCGGACCAAATACATCAGCACACATTATATTTGAATTACAAGCTAGTAGTTGGGTATTCATCTTGTAGTTCGGACAAAATACATCAGCACACATTATATTTGAATTACAAGCTAGTAGTTGGGTATTCATCTTGTAGTTCGGACAAAATACATCAGCACACATTATATTTGAATTACAAGCTAGTAGTTGGGTATTCATCTTGTAGTTCGGACCAAATACATCAGCATACATTATATTTGAATTACAAGCTAGTAGTTGGGTATTCATCTTGTAGTTCGGACAAAATACATCAGCACACATTATATTTGAATTACAAGCTAGTAGTTGGGTATTCATCTTGTAGTTCGGACCAAATACATCAGCATACATTATATTTGAATTACAAGCTAGTAGTTGGGTATTCATCTTGTAGTTCGGACAAAATACATCAGCACACATTATATTTGAATTACAAGCTAGTAGTTGGGTATTCATCTTGTAGTTCGGACCAAATACATCAGCACACATTATATTTGAATTACAAGCTAGTAGTTGGGTATTCATCTTGTAGTTCGGACAAAATACATCAGCACACATTATATTTGAATTACAAGCTAGTAGTTGGGTATTCATCTTGTAGTTCGGACCAAATACATCAGCATACATTATATTTGAATTACAAGCTAGTAGTTGGGTATTCATCTTGTAGTTCGGACAAAATACATCAGCACACATTATATTTGAATTACAAGCTAGTAGTTGGGTATTCATCTTGTAGTTCGGACCAAATACATCAGCACACATTATATTTGAATTACAAGCTAGTAGTTGGGTATTCATCTTGTAGTTCGGACCAAATACATCAGCACACATTATATTTGAATTACAAGCTAGTAGTTGGGTATTCATCTTGTAGTTCGGACCAAATACATCAGCATACATTATATTTGAATTACAAGCTAGTAGTTGGGTATTCATCTTGTAGTTCGGACAAAATACATCAGCACACATTATATTTGAATTACAAGCTAGTAGTTGGGTATTCATCTTGTAGTTCGGACCAAATACATCAGCACACATTATATTTGAATTACAAGCTAGTAGTTGGGTATTCATCTTGTAGTTCGGACCAAATACATCAGCATACATTATATTTGAATTACAAGCTAGTAGTTGGGTATTCATCTTGTAGTTCGGACAAAATACATCAGCACACATTATATTTGAATTACAAGCTAGTAGTTGGGTATTCATCTTGTAGTTCGGACCAAATACATCAGCACACATTATATTTGAATTACAAGCTAGTAGTTGGGTATTCATCTTGTAGTTCGGACCAAATACATCAGCACACATTATATTTGAATTACAAGCTAGTAGTTGGGTATTCATCTTGTAGTTCGGACCAAATACATCAGCATACGTTGTATTTGAATTACAAGCTAGTAGTTGGGTATTCATCTTGTAGTTCGGACCAAATACATCAGCACACATTATATTTGAATTACAAGCTAGTAGTTGGGTATTCATCTTGTAGTTCGGACAAATACATTAGCATACATTATATTTGAATTACAAGCTAGTAGTTGGGTATTCATCTTGTAGTTCGGACCAAATACATCAGCATACGTTGTATTTGAATTACAAGCTAGTAGTTGGGTATTCAGCTTGTAGTTCGGACAAATACATAAGCATACATTATATTTGAATTACAAGCTAGTAGTTGGGTATTCATCTTGTAGTTCGGACCAAATACATCAGCATACGTTGTATTTGAATTACAAGCTAGTAGTTGGGTATTTATCTTGTAGTTCGGACAAATACATTAGCATACATTATATTTGAATTACAAGCTAGTAATTGAGTATTCATCTTGTAGTTCGGACCAAATACATCAGCATACGTTGTATTTGAATTACAAGCTAGTAGTTGGGTATTTATCTTGTAGTTCGGACCAAATACATCAGCACACATTATATTTGAATTACAAGATAGTAGTTGTGTATTCATCTTGTACTTCGGACCAAATACATCAGCATACGTTGTATTTGAATTACAAGCTAGTAGTTGGGTATTCATCTTGTAGTTCGGACCAAATACATCAGCACACATTATATTTGAATTACAAGCTAGTAGTTGGGTATTCATCTTGTAGTTCGGACCAAATACATCAGCACACATTATATTTGAATTACAAGCTAGTAGTTGGGTATTCATCTTGTAGTTCGGACAAATACATTAGCATACATTATATTTGAATTACAAGCTAGTAGTTGGGTATTCATCTTGTAGTTCGGACCAAATACATCAGCACACATTATATTTGAATTACAAGCTAGTAGTTGGGTATTCATCTTGTAGTTCGGACAAATACATCAGCATACGTTGTATTTGAATTACAAGCTAGTAGTTGGGTATTCATCTTGTAATTCGGACCAAATACATCAGCACACATTATATTTGAATTACAAGCTAGTAGTTGGGTATTCATCTTGTAGTTCGGACAAATACATTAGCATACATTATATTTGAATTACAAGCTAGTAATTGGGTATTCATCTTGTAGTTCGGACAAATACATTAGCATACATTATATTTGAATTACAAGCTAGTAGTTGGGTATTCATCTTGTAGTTCGGACCAAATACATCAGCACACATTATATTTGAATTACAAGCTAGTAGTTGGGTATTCATCTTGTAGTTCGGACAAATACATCAGCACACATTATATTTGAATTACAAGCTAGTAGTTGGGCATTCATCTTGTAGTTCGGACCAAATACATCAGCATACATTATATTTGAATTACAAGCTAGTAGTTGGGTATTCATCTTGTAGTTCGGACAAAATACATCAGCACACATTATATTTGAATTACAAGCTAGTTGTTGGGTATTCATCTTGTAGTTCGGACCAAATACATCAGCACACATTATATTTGAATTACAAGCTAGTAGTTGGGTATTCATCTTGTAGTTCGGACAAAATACATCAGCACACATTATATTTGAATTACAAGCTAGTAGTTGGGTATTCATCTTGTAGTTCGGACCAAATACATCAGCACACATTATATTTGAATTACAAGCTAGTAGTTGGGTATTCATCTTGTAGTTCGGACAAAATACATCAGCACACATTATATTTGAATTACAAGCTAGTAGTTGGGTATTCATCTTGTAGTTCGGACCAAATGCATCAGCACACATTATATTTGAATTACAAGCTAGTAGTTGGGTATTCATCTTGTAGTTCGGACAAATACATCAGCATACGTTGTATTTGAATTACAAGCTAGTAGTTGGGTATTCATCTTGTAATTCGGACCAAATACATCAGCATACGTTGTATTTGAATTACAAGCTAGTAGTTGGGTATTCATCTTGTAGTTCGGACCAAAAACATCAGCATACGTTGTATTTGAATTACAAGCTAGTAGTTGGGTATTCATCTTGTAGTTCGGACAAATACATTAGCATACATTATATTTGAATTACAAGCTAGTAGTTGGGTATTCATCTTGTAGTTCGGACCAAATACATCAGCACACATTATATTTGAATTACAAGCTAGTAGTTGGGTATTCATCTTGTAGTTCGGACAAATACATTAGCGTACATTATATTTGAATTACAAGCTAGTAGTTGGGTATTCATCTTGTAGTTCGGACAAATACATTAGCATACATTATATTTGAATTACAAGCTAGTAGTTGGGTATTCATCTTGTAGTTCGGACCAAATACATCAGCATACGTTGTATTTGAATTACAAGCTAGTAGTTGGGTATTCATCTTGTAGTTCGGACAAATGCATCAGCACACAATATATTTGAATTACAAGCTAGTAGTTGGGTATTCATCTTGTAGTTCGGACCAAATACATCAGCATACGTTGTATTTGAATTACAAGCTAGTAATTGGGTATTCATCTTGTAGTTCGGACCAAATACATTAGCACACATTATATTTGAATTACAAGCTAGTAGTTGGGTATTCATCTTGTAGTTCGGACCAAATACATCAGCACACATTATATTTGAATTACAAGCTAGTAGTTGGGTATTCATCTTGTAGTTCGGACAAATACATTAGCATACATTATATTTGAATTACAAGCTAGTAGTTGGGTATTCATCTTATTATTATTATTTTTATCATTATTAACATAATGAGGAATGCCTCTAGTCAGCTGAACGACATAATGAGGAATGCCCCTTGTGAGATGAACGTCATAAAGAAGAATGCCGCGCCCCCCCCCCCCCGAGCGGGTTGAACGTAATAATGAGGAATGCCCCTTGTGAGATGAACGTCATAAAGAGGAATGCCCCTTGTGAGATGAACGACATAATGAGGAATTCCCCTTGTGAGATGAACGTCATAAAGAGGAATGCCCCTTGTGAGATGAACGTCATAAAGAGGAATGACCCGAGCGGGTTGAACGTAATAATGAGGAATACCTCTTGTGTGATGAACGCCATAATGAGGAATGCTCCTAGTGAGTTTAACGCCATAATGAAGAATGCCCCTTGCGAGTTAAACGCCATAATGTGGAATGTCCCTAGCGGGTTGAACGCCATAATGAGGAATACCCCTAGTGAAATGAACGCCATAATGAGGAATACCCCTAGAGAGATGAGCGCCATAATGAGGAATACCCCTAGCGAGATGAACGCCATAATGAGGAATATCCCTTTTGAGATGGACGCCATAATGAGGAATATCCCCAGTGAGATGGACGCCGTAATGTGGAATGTCCCTAGCGGGTTGAACGCCATAATGAGGAATGCCCATTGTGTGATGAACGCCATAATTAGGAATGCCCTTAGTGAGTTTAACGCCATAATGAGGAATGCCCCTTGCGAGTTGAACGCCATTATTTGGAATTTCCCTAGCGGGTTGAACGCCATAATGAGGAATACCCCTAGTGAGATGAGCGCCATAATGAGGAATACCCCTAGTGAGATGAACGCCATAATGAGGAATACCCCTAGAGAGATGAGCGCCATAATGAGGAATACCACTAGCGAGATGGGCGCCATAATGAGAAATGTCCCATAGCGAGATGCACACCATAATAAGGAATGCCCCTAGTGAGATGGGCGCCATAATGAGGAATACCCCTAGCGAGATGGGCGCCATAATGAGAAATGTCCCTAGCGAGATGAACGCCATAATAAGGAATGCCCCTAGTGAGATGGACGCCATAATGAGGAATACCCCTAGCGAGATGGGCGCCATAATGAGGAATGTCCCTAGCCAGATGAACGCCATAATGAGGAATACCCCTGCGAGATGAACGCCATAATGAGGAATGCCCCTAGTGAGATGAACGCCATAAGGAGGAATACGCCTAGTGTGATGAACGCCGTAATGAGGAATGTCCCTAGTTTGATGAACGCAGTAATGAGGAATGTCCCTAGTGAGATGTTCGCCATAATGAGGAATGCCCCGAGTGAGTCGAACGCCATAACAAGGAATGCCCCTAGTGTGATGAACGCCATAATGAGAAATGCCCCTAGTGTGATGAACGCCATAATGAGGATTGCCCCTAGTGTGATGAACGCCATAATGAGGAATGCCCAAGTGTGATGAACGCCATAATGAGAAATGTCCCTAGCGAGATGTACGCCATAATGAGAATTGCCCCTAGTGTGATGAACGCCATAATGAGAAATGTCCCTAGCGAGATGAACGCCATAATGAGATATGTCCCAACTGTGATGAACGCCATGAGGATTGCCCCTAGCGAGATGAACGCCATAATGAGAAATGTCCCTAGCGAGATGAACACCATGATGAGGAATGCCCTTAGGTTGATGAACGCCATAATGAGAAATGTCCCTAGGGAGATGAACGCCATAATGAGAAATTTCCCTAGCGAGATGAACGCCATAATGAGGATTGCCCCTAGTGTGATGAATGCTATAATGAGAAATGTCCCTAGCGAGATGAACGCCATTATGAGGAATGCCCCTGGTGTGATGAACGCCATAATGAGGAATGTCCCTAGCGAGATGAACGCCATAATGAGAAATGTCCCTAGTGAGATGAACTTCATAATGAGGAAAGCAACCTGTTTGAGAATCAGTCTTAGTATGTGTTGAATAAAAATGAGTTCGTGTAATTGCACTGGACAATTGTTAGATTATCTGATCTACTGGTATTCTATTAACACACATTGAATGACTCGTTAAAATACTTTTTAAACTGATGCTAATTCATATATCACACTTCTGCACGTTTACATTGGTTAATGAATTACATAATGTTTGACAGAAAAGGTTAATCGAGTTTCTAAAGATTCACACTATGAATTCGTGGATGGATTTGAACTGTGATTTCATTTTTTTTTGTGTGAAAACATCGTAAATGTTGCCTCTACTTTGATAGATTGTACTTTTAAGATATCGCAATGTCTAGCAATCCATCGACAAACAAAGCTATCTTAACTTGTATTTTACGTAAATTCAAATGACAAAGAGTGAAACACATATTTTTTAAAAATTTCAGTAAGCACGTCAATACTTCTAGCTTCGTATCAGTTAGCGGCATAATAAATGACAGAATTTGTATACAAAATTATATTGTAAATGGCTTATCAGCTAGATAGAATTCAGAATCGATAAGAATAGCCCAATTAAGAGGTCAATAACGTATAAGTGAGATATAATTTGAAAGCATTTTACAAGTTGGGTGTAAAATTTGTTTGTGATTAACGATAACACGTGAACAACTTATCACGATCCGCTACTAGGGACGGAGCCACATGCATTAAATCATTTAGAATTTGATGACCTCAGCGGAACACTTTTGTCGTTTAAAGGGACTGTACTCCGTATGATAAAACAGCGAAAAAAAGTCGAAAACTGACATAAACTTGGTATCGATGTGCACAATGCATTGGAACTTACTAACTGAAGTACCACATAGTTTACAATTAATTTACTTTTCGCATTTTTTTTCCGTATTTTTCAATTAAAAAATATTACTAGGTATGTCTACCTAGTAGAATTCATTCCTTATGCGTGATTGGCTAGTCGATGTTATCACATGATATGACCATGTTAGGTATATAGCTTAATTTTTTCCAACTGTTACGAGTAAGCCTTCGTAGCACAGTGGATACAGCAGTGGACTGAACTTTTGGCGACACCAGTTCGAACCCGGTCTCCGACTCGATTTTTTTTTTTACATTTTGGTATGGGTTTTTTACAATTATGATATCAAAGTGTAAAACATTTCATTAAATAATTGTCCTGAGATTCGTTACAGAAAAAAACTTTTTTTGGTGCCAATCTGATGTACAGTCCCTTTAAAGTCCATCGATCGCTCTGCAGTCAATCAGAATTCGGCTTGACTTGACCTCTTTTCGGCTACTATCACACAATGTCGCTTAATTAATTACGTGACGTCATAGAAAATGATATACTTCAAGCACCTGAGATTAAAAGATACACTAAGAATAAGTTGTTGTTCATCTAATATGGCTCCTTCTGTCACTCCATTCATAGGAGTTGATCGAATTCGTAGAATTTGTATGTTTATTTTGATGTGCAGTGTTTTGTATACATGTATTTCAATTGAAAGTAAATCTGGCTATTTTTAGGGCTCAAGTTATTTCATATTCTAGAGAGCTTGAACTCTGAAATGGCTTAAATGCTGTTAAAATAATCGCTTACATTGGCTTTAATATAAAAGTACCTTCAAAACTTTGTCAACATGTGTTATAACTGCACTATTGGTTATCGATAAATATGGACTGATTTTAAAGTCGCACAATAGGGTGATGCAAAAATTATTATATTTTTTTATCTTTTTTTTAAAATTTAAATGTACTTTTTTGTTTAACTCCATTGACTTTAATGATCAAAACAAAAAAAGCATATGAATTTTGTATAGGTTTAAAAAATAGCCTTTATAAAGTTTGGTTTTAATTATAAGCCACGTGGCAACAAATTCACCAGTTAAAATAGCGCCAAAACATCGCTTATACTTCTTGTTATCTGTCCTACAATCATATGCATATTTGTATTGGTTATTTGAGTCGATTGAGTTAAACATGATAATGCTTTGAAAAGAAATCAACCTATGTTGTGCGCCTTTAAATCCCGGAAGTCGATAAAATTTATGTTTATTGCTTTAGAGATTTATTGCTTAATCAGTCCTCAGGTAAACCTATTATATAAAACGAATATTATAATAACCATCACATTTTATTACAATTGGTTTCATAAAAAAATGAGAAAAAAATGAAAAACTGGGAAATTAATACATAATTATTGCTTTAAAAAGTTATTTTTAGCAATCCTCAGGTGAAATTAAACAAATTCATTCCACACGATTTAATAAAACAAATATCATTTTTAAATCATTATCTATTGTATTACTTTTTATATATGAACTTTTAAGTTGAAAATAAAAATAATGTTTTCATGAATTAATGAAACAAGTATTATATCTTATACAAGTTTTACTGCAATTGGTACTCAGCAAATTTGGAATGAATTGAACACCGGGAAGTGGATATATTTATGGTATTTCCTCAGCTGAAATTTAAAATAAATTATTCTAAGTTACGGTCACACCTAGCCGCGTTGCCACTGCAACTGCACGGCGTTGTTCAAATTCCCAGAGCGCCATGAGAACGCAGGATTTTTTTTTATATTTTTGATGAAGATGGCGATGTCACGTCGTTCTCACGGCGACCTTGGCGTTTCTACGGAACTCCGTAGCGTTCTATCGCGTTCCGACGGATTTCTAGTTTGTCTGCGATTTCACGGCGCTCTCACGGCGACCTTGGCGTTTCTACGGAGCTCCGTGGCGTTCTACCGCGTTCCGACGGATTTCTAGTTTGTCTGCGATTTCACGGCGCTCTCACGGTGCATCCTCTGCACAAATAATAACTTTGTTACCAAGTTCTATACGCTTCCAGTGCTGACAAAATACCATTGGCAACGTTTTCATTTACTTTATAAGTCTCAAACCTCAAGCCTCGACCGACCCTATTTAAACGTTTGGTTATGAGTTAGGACAAAAAAGGTTCGGTTAGGGTTACATCTTTTAAAAAGAACAGGTAGGGTAGTTTGGCTCATTTTATCAGGCGTTATAAACATTATTGTCAGCATTGGTGAATGGTGTTAAGTTTAATCTTATTTATTTTCCAACGATTGTGAAACAAGCTATTGCAACTTATATTAATCACTCTCGTTGGCACGATTTTACGCGAGATTGTGGTCTTGTGTTGAGGGGGAAACTGGAGTACCCGGAGGAAACCCACTTGTCCGGCTTGGTGACCACAAACCAAACTCACATGCGCCCAGGCCGGGAATCGAAACCGGGTCGCCTGGGTGAGAAGCGAGTGCACTAACCACTGCGCTAACCACACAACCCTAAGAAAGGTGTTTAAGGTATCTTTTGTATAAAGCTGATAGCTGATGCCGTAGCTGTCAATTTTCTATTTCCGGTACGTGGAGAAAAAGTTCTTTGATTTTTTGTATAAGTTTATTTTTCACTCGTTTTCAGTGCAAGCCTTTTACGAGCTTTAATAATTGAACTTTTATTAATGCATCTACGTTTCAAATAATAACAGTTAATGACGAAATCACGTTTTAATTCAACAGGGCACGAATACATGACCAAATTATAACGCCGCCATTTATAGAAGGAAAGTGGAAAAGGTCGAACGTGTTAGCAATACAATTGCGGATAATCATTGGATAAAAACGTTTTGTATCGTTTGGGCTTTTTTCATGATACATGGGTATTCAGTTATCCCTCACTGTCAGAGACTTGTCTGATTCGCTCGAAGACAGCTTGTTTTTCATGTAAAGAGTGAAGACCACGCTAGGTTGTTTACAAATTTTGAGGAGTGGGTGGGGTAAAAAATCATCACTTAATCTGTTAATTGTAGTGTGAATGTTCCGGGAAGTTCGTATCACATACTAAAACGGCAAACAGTTTCAATAATATATTAGATTAATGATATAACATCGTATTTATGTTCTAGTAGTTGTTTTCGTCTCTAACTTGTTATTATTTCTTTTTACGGGCACAATCATTTTATATACGTATCATACGTAATTATTTGTTTCGAAATCTGACTCTCCGTGACCGAGGCCCTTTAATATTTAGAGAATATTTTTTGTCGTCTGCTGTGCCAACGGTATCAGAACTGACTCAGCAAATCGTGGTTGTTGTCAATAACTAGAAGGTTACACACATCAAGCTCGTTACGTCTGGTGTAAAACAACTAATAGTGAAATGAACAGGAAGCCTAATTGCCTTGAACCCAAAAACATCACGCCCCCGTTGAAAATTAAACCAGAAATGTCTGCTGGTGTTGACATGCTATGGGGCGATAACATCAGATCAATAAACTATGTAGTTTGATGTCGTGAGAAACTTTTCGTATCGTATATATAAGCAGTCCAAATGGTACTTAAGATATACATGTCGGTGAAATGATGATGGTTAATATCTCTGAGACAGTCAAAATTAAAGCCAACATTTCAAGCCAATGAAATCGCCTATCAATGTTCAATGTCTTCCTCGATCTTGACGTCATAAGTTGGTTCCCCGCAAAACGCAAACTCACATAACAATCTACTCTTAAAGGACTCTTAATGTAGCTTTTTATTGATAACCACATTTAACTATATATGTAATCCCCAGCCTCAATTTCTCGAAATTTCTTAAGCTTAACTGTATAAAGTAGCTTATTTCAATTAGCCAAAATACATTCTTAAATTGAATTTTCATAATCGATAAATGGTTTATTGTGATTATCACAAAGAAACTTCCTAGACTAAAGTAGTAAAACTCCTAAGCTAAGAAAATATTACACAACCTTTGAAAAACATAACTAGCTTAGCTTAGCTTTATTCCGTTATAAGGGAACTTTCGAGAAATTGGGGCTCTCAATGTTGCTCTTTATTGATAAACATATTTAAATATATTGGTAGGGCCGTCATGTAGGGCCGCCGTGAAGGGCCGTCTTGTTGGTCCACCGTATAGGGCTGTCTTGTAGAGCCATCGTATAGGACCGTCGTGTAGGTCTATAGTATGAGACCACCGTGTAGGATTGCTATGTAGTTCGCCATGTAGGGACGTCATGTAAGGCCGCCGTGTAGGGCCGTCGTGTAGGGCCACCGTATAGGACCGTCGTGAAGGGCTATACATGTAGTATGAGACCGCCGTGTAGGATTGCTGCGTAGTGCCGCCATGTAGGGCATTCGTGTAGGGCTGTCATGTATGGTCGTCGTATAGGGCCACAGTGAAGGACCATCGTAAACGACTGCCTTGTAGGGCCGCCTTGTGGGACCGCCATTTAAGGCCGCAATGTAGGGCCGCCGTGTATTGCTGCCTTGTAGGGACACCGTGTAGGGCTGCCGTGTAGGGCTGCAATGTAGGACCGCCTTTTAGGGTTGCTGCATAAGGCTGCAATGTATAATTGTAGGGCTGCCTTGTAGGGCTACCGTGTAAGGCCGCAATGGTGGGCAGCCTTGTAGGGCCGCCTTGTAGGACCGTCGTGTAAGGCCGCAATGGAGGGCTGCCTTGTAGGGCCGTCGTGTAAGGCCGCAATGGAGGACTGCCTTGTAGGGCCGCCTTGTAGGACCGCGATGTAATGCCGCATTGGAGGGCTGCCTTGTAGGGCCGTCGTGTAAGGCCGCAATGGAGGGCTGCCGTGTAGGGCCAACGTCTAAAACCGCAATGGAGGGCTGCCTTGAAGAGCCGCCGTGTACGGCCGCAATGGTGGGCTGCCTTGTAGGGCCGCCGTGTAAGGCCGCAATAAACGGCTGCCTTGTAGGGCCACCGTGTAAGGCCACAATGGAGGGCCTCCTTGTAGGGCCGCCGTGTAAGGCAGCAATGTAGAGCCGCCGTGTAGCTACACGTACATGTCAAAGTTGCAGTTGATTTTAAAAGTCGATCATGAAGCTTGAACTTGTATTTTCGCTACTAGTCGCATAAATCATTTTCCTTGTGCTACCGTTCATGTCATTCTTAGTGTGTACAGTGTACACATACCTCGATCACGTCGCGCACACAAATGCATCCACATGTACACGTACCTGGATGACGTAGTGCACTCAAATGCGTCCTGAAATCACTCTCACTCTGGTTAGGATCAAACCTACTACCTCTTGGACGAGAGGTGGAAACCTTTACCACTCAACCACTCTCATCCTGGTGGGGATCAAACCCATAACCTCTTGGATGAGAGGCTGACACCTTTACCACTCAACCACTCTCACCCAGGTGGGGATCAAACCCACAACCTCTTGGGTGAGAGACGGACACCTATACCACATGACCACTCTCACTGTGGTCGGGATCAAACCCACAACCTCTTGGGTGAGAGACGGAACATTGACCACTATACCACTCTCACCCTTGCTGGGATATACCAAACAACCCTATTGAATGCGAGACCGACACCTATACCACTAGACATCTCTCATCCTGGTTGGGATCAAACCCACAACCTCTTGGGTGAGAGACGGACAATTTCCCTCTATGTCACTCTAAACATCAGCAGAAGTTGCCGTATTTAACGCTTTAAGCAGGAGTACATTTTATATTCAAACGCCCATTTCCACGCTTTTGTAGACATGATTTGGGCGAACTAAGGACTTGATCTGTTGGATGCCTGTCCCGTAAGGACCGTAAAAAAGGCTAATGGAAAATCCTACCTTTTGTCAACAGTATTTAAATGTCCTAAAGAAAGAAGTTCAAATATATATTACTTTAACCTACACATACCCAATGAATTCACTTACCATATCTTTACAATATTTAAATCCCCATCAAATACCGACCTTACTTGAATGCCTGCAGTTGATCACTTAAGGTATGCGAAATATGGAGATATTTGAAAACATATTTCAATGTTTTAGAAATTTCATATTAAAAGTCAGTCATTTGAGACATTATACAAAAGATTGTCGAGGTCATGGTAAGTTTTTTTCGTGTTCCAAATCAAACCACAGATGTGGGACGCACGGTGAAGTAATACGATCCAAGTCCATCAATCATTTGAAACGTTCACTAGCAAAACAAACGCGGTTTTTAGTTTGACAGACAGCTGACAGTAGTCCGATATCGTTAAATGTTATAATTGAATATTGTTAAAAACGGAGAGTAGTATTTTAGTTTCATATATAATCCATCTATGAGCCAAAGGCTAGGGGCGTTGCACCGTGTTCACGAGCTTTTTGATCGTACAGTCGAACCCCGTTGGCTCGAACTCGCTTGGCTCGAATTCCTTGTTAGCTCGATGTAAAGGACCAATTTCTATAAACTAGAGGTAAGCATTCCCGCTTGGCTCGAATATTCCGAGGCTCGAGGTATTTTCGCCGGTCCCTGAGAGTTCGAGTCAACGGGGTTCGAGTGTATTAATATTCATATTTCATAACTTAATTTATCTCCTGAGTAACTTCCTTATTGCAGCTATTTCATAACTAAAGTCATTTCCTAAGTAATTCTATAACATAATCACTTCCTTAATCATTTCCTAATTTAAGTAATATGCCAGCTTAAGTCACTTTATAAGGGATCTCATTTATCATATGATATTATTATTTGATAATTTCTGAAATACTTTATATTCACTGCTGTATTTGAAAATACGCACGTTTATGTTTAAATCATTTGAACTTTTCATTAAAATTGATTTTGAAAAGTATCGGAAATCGACTTGAGTTAATAAATGCCATAAAACGTATTATGATTATTATGCGAAGATAATAAACAATGAGCTCCCGAACGAGAGATACACAACGCCACCAGACAATAGGCTGTTAACATATAGTAAATAAATAACAAGAGATACGCGGAGGTAACGCCCACGCCCCTCTGGTGTTGCTGTATTGTTGTTTTCAGTTGAAAGGGGGCATCACTCCACAGTTATTAAAATCAGAGTAATGGGCCGTCCTTTACATTTACACATGCGTAATGTCTTAGGCAACATATAAACCAAGTTTCATTTGAATATCTTCAACGTTTTGTTTATAGATTTGCACTTTGATGACCACGCCGACACCAAATACCTCGAAAATCAGACGAGCTGAAATAGTTTGCTTCATGTGATATAGAGGATAATTGTTTGTTTCAGTGTAAGATCGTGATATATTTCACCTCATGAACACCAAATTATATATTTCACGAGTAGCGTAGCCATGGGTGAAGTATTTAATTTTGGTGTTCGCGAGTCGAAATAAATAATGTTGCTATCTTTAACTAAGACAAAAAAAATCTTTTTATTATCTCCTTAAAATTGGACTTTAATTATTTTGACATTTAATTACACCTTTTTAGAAAAATACGTCAATTTGTATGCGCACGTAACGTAATTTCGGAAATTGTGTCCCAGCCCTGCGCGCGCTGACGTTTAATTTGGAACTGAGAGCGGGCTAAACTTTCAAAACAATGAAACAGATCAATTTGATATTTTCACTGTTTCAAACTCCACAAACCACCGTCAAACATTTAATAAAATGTGATATCATCGGCGCTCATTTCACTTAATTGGAAAACCTTTAGTATTCATGCAGTGCATACCAGTGATAAATACGACACGACACCAAACCGTTGATACCCGTCTGTTCCGATGTAGGTCTGCACAAGCAAACACAAATTACATAAAAATGAAAAATGGCGATTGTTAGTATATCACTAAATGACACTTATGCGGTACGGTACCAGCGAAGAGCACATTCAGCAAGGTCATATTTATAACGCCATCAGAATGTCGTCTTTTATTTTCTTTTATTTAAGCGCGGCCGCCAGTCGACACTAGACAGCCACCCGCGGAGCCCTATCATCGTGCCATACATTGATAGTAACCTGAATTGTTTATCTCTTTTGCAAAAGGATTTTACAAATGCATCTTTGTGTTTTCTTGTCATCGACCATGATTTTTACAATACATCTGACAATTTGGAATGTTAAAATTTGGTGTAATTATTTGACAGATTGAACAGACTGACGTTATGGTTTTGTTCGCATTCTGTCGCGTGTGTATGAGGGTGATCATCTGAAATGATAATCAAGGTCTAATCGTTATCGTTATCAATATTCTATTACCTCCCCGGTCATAAACAAGTCATTAATCGAATACATGTGTCTGTTGAAATGATATCCAGCGTTATCAGCAAATCTCGGACCTTCGACGATATAACGATGCAAGGGGAACAAATGCTAATAGCAGTGACAAAAAGTATCTACCTTGTAGTTGTCCTTTCTAGTACCTTCTACAGCGCCAGGTGCGAAATCACGTGTTTTCACATAAACAAACAATTAAGTGACCATGCATCTTTCACATCGTGTTGCACATTATTTCTGTCAAAAAATGTAATTTAGAAATTAACGTCACTTAATTGTTTATATTATGCCTTACATAAATGAATCCCTTCTTTGTATGTATAAACTCGATCGGTCCGTATATCACTGTATTTTGATGAAAATCCTGTTTTATGACGTCAGCGGTCATATTTTTAGCCTGTCCGGACCTCGCCAAAAGTGTAATATGGACCGCTGACGTCCTTCAACTGGTAAGTGCGGCTTGCTATTTTCACAACGACGAAAAATTGTCGCAAATCATTATCAACTTTATTCAATAAAACACATCTTAAGTGCTTTAAAAATATTGATGGTAATACAAAATGTTCGGTATAAGAAATATTAACACACCACTGAGGGTCATATCACATTATAAGGACCGGCCAGTCAGCCCCCGAAGGTGAATATAAACTTTCGTTGGCTGACTGGCAGGTCCTTATAATGTGATATGACCCTCAGTGGTGTGTAATATTTCTTAAATTGACATCAGTTGTGACCCGTGGTGACCCGTGTGGGAACCCCTTTAAGTCACGTGACTCCTCACTCTGTATACAAGAAGAAAAAGTAACGTGATTCCTCACCCTGAATAAAAGAAGAAAATGCTAGTGACAAAATAAATCTACCTTGTAGTAGTTCCTTAATTAAATAAATGTAAACCAACGACACAAGGGAGACAAATGCTAAGAGTCGTGAAAAAATAGCTACCTTGTAACTTTTCCTTACTGACAAACGTCATACAGTACCACAGGCAATTCAAGGGAAGCAAATGCTAACACTCGTGACAAAGAGTAGCTACCTTGTAGTTTTTCCTTACTGATACGTTAACCAGTGCATCAGAACAATACAAGGGAAGTCAATTCTAGCAGGCGTGACAAAAATATCTACCTTGTAGTTTTTCCTTACTTAAGTAAACGTTATCCAGTTCGACACAAGGGAAACAAATGCTAAACAGTCGTGACAAAATATATGTACTACTTTTGTAGTTTTTTTCTTTAGTTGAATAAACGTAATCCAACAATACAAGAGAAGCAAATGCTAACAGACATGACAAAAAGTAGCTACCTTGTAACTTTTCCTTACTTTCCAGTACCACGGACAATGCACCGGAAGCAAATGCTAACAGACATGACAAAAAGTAGCTACCTTATAGTTGTTCCTTACTGGTACGTTAACCAGTGCCACAGAACAATACAAGAGAAGTCATGACAAAAAGTAGCTACCTTGTAGTTGTTCCTTACTGGTACGTTAACCAGTGCCACAGAACAATAAAAGGGAAGTCATGACAAAAAGTAGCTACCTTGTAGTTGTTCCTTACTGGTACGTTAACCAGTGCCACAGAACAATACAAGGGAAGTCATGACAAAAAGTAGCTACCTTGTAGTTTTTCCTTACTGGTACGTTAACCAGTGCCACAGAACAATACAAGAGAAGTCATGACAAAAAGTAGCTACCTTGTAGTTGTTCCTTACTGGTACGTTAACCAGTGCCACAGAACAATACAAGGGAAGTCATGACAAAAAGTAGCTACCTTGTAGTTTTTCCTTACTGGTGCGTTAACCAGTGCCACAGAACAATACAAGAGAAGTCATGACAAAAAGTAGCTACCTTGTAGTTGTTCCTTACTGGTACGTTAACCAGTGCCACAGAACAATACAAGGGAAGTCATGACAAAAAGTAGCTACCTTGTAGTTGTTCCTTACTGGTACGTTAACCAGTGCCACAGAACAATACAAGAGAAGTCATGACAAAAAGTAGCTACCTTGTAGTTGTTCCTTACTGGTACGTTAACCAGTGCCACAGAACAATACAAGAGAAGTCATGACAAAAAGTAGCTACCTTGTAGTTGTTCCTTACTGGTACGTTAACCAGTGCCACGGAACAATACAAGAGAAGTCATGACAAAAAGTAGCTACCTTGTAGTTGTTCCTTACTGGTACGTTAACCAGTGCCACAGAACAATACAAGAGAAGTCATGACAAAAAGTAGCTACCTTGTAGTTGTTCCTTACTGGTACGTTAACCAGTGCCACTGAACAATACAAGGGAAGTCATGACAAAAAGTAGCTACCTTGTAGTTGTTCCTTACTGGTACGTTAACCAGTGCCACAGAACAATACAAGAGAAGTCATGACAAAAAGTAGCTACCTTGTAGTTGTTCCTTACTGGTACGTTAACCAGTGCCACAGAACAATACAAGGGAAGTCATGACAAAAAGTAGCTACCTTGTAGTTGTTCCTTACTGGTACGTTAACCAGTGCCACAGAACAATACAAGAGAAGTCATGACAAAAAGTAGCTACCTTGTAGTTGTTCCTTACTGGTACGTTAACCAGTGCCACAGAACAATACAAGGGAAGTCATGACAAAAAGTAGCTACCTTGTAGTTGTTCCTTACTGGTACGTTAACCAGTGCCACAGAACAATAAAAGGGAAGTAATGACAAAAAGAAGCTACCTTGTAGTTTTTCCTAAAGTTAACGTTATCCTGTACGACATAAGGGAAACAAATGTTAAACATTCGTGACAAATAAGAACTACCTTGTCTTTCCATACTAGCACACGATGTCAAGCTTATACCGTTTAGCTGACTGAGGAGTCAAATGTGATTAATTTAAAGCCAAAATAGTGGTTGAAGTTCTGACTGAGGAGTCAAACGTGATTAATTTAAAGCCAAAACAGTGGTTGAAGTTCTGACTGAGGAGTCAAATGTGATTAATTTAAAGCCAAAATAGTGGTTGAAGTTCTGACTGAGGAGTCAAACGTGATTAATTTAAAGCCAAAACAGTGGTTGAAGTTCTGACTGAGGAGTCAAATGTGATTAATTTAAAGCCAAAACAGTGGTTGAAGTTCTGACTGAAGAGTCAAATGTGATTAATTTAAAGCCAAAATAGTGGTTGAAGTTCTGATTGAGGAGTCAAATGAGTTTAGTTTTAAGCCAAAACAGTGGTTGAAGTTCTGATTGATGAGTCAAATGTGTTTAGTTTTAAGCCAAAATATTGGTTGAAGTTCTGATTGAGGAGTAAAATGTGTTTAGTTTTAAGCCACCCTAGTTGTTGAAGAGCTCACTGTGGAGACATATGTATTAGTTTTAAGCCACCCTAGTTGTTGAAGAGCGCACTGTGGAGACATATGTCTTTGTTTTAAAGCTGCACTCTCACAGGCTTTCATGGATTTTCGCAAAAATTGACTCGTTCCGGGAAAAAAAATAAAAAAAGGTTGTCAAAACGTTCAATCTGTGAGAGAGCCACCCTAGAGGATGAAGATCTCACTGGGGAGACATACGTATTAGTTTTAAGCCACCCTGGTTGTTGAAGAGCGCACTGTGGAGACATATGTATTAGTTTTAAGCCACCCTAGAGGATGAAGAGCTGACTGATGAGTCGAATGAATTTAGTTCTAAGCCACCCTAGTGGTTGAAGAGCTCACTGGGGAAACATATGTATTAGTTTTAAGCCACCCTAGTTGTTGAAGAGCGCACTGTGGAGACATATGTATTAGTTTTAAACCACCCTGGTTGTTGAAGAGCGCACTGTGAAGACATATGTATTAGTTTTAAGCCACCCTAGTGGTTGAAGAGCGCACTTGTGATACATGTGTGTTTTGTTTTGAGCCACCCTAGTAGTTGAAGAGCATCTGTGGAGACATATGTGTTTAGTTTTAAGCCACCCTAGTTGTTGAAGAGCTCACTGTGGAGACATATGTATTAGTTTTAAGCCACCCTAGTGGTTGAAGAGCGCACTTGTGATACATGTGTGTTTTGTTTTGAGCCACCCTAGTAGTTGAAGAGCATCTGTGGAGACATATGTGTTTAGTTTTAAGCCACCCTAGTGGTTGAAGAGCGCACTTGTGATACATATGTGTTTAGTTTTGAGCCACCCTGGTAGTTGAAGAGCTCACTGTGGAGACATATGTGTTTAGTTTTAAGCCATCCTAGTAGATGAAGACCTAACTGGGGAGTCATATGTGTTTAGTTTTGAGCCTAGTGGTTGAAGAGATCATGTGATCATCTGAAGGGTCAGGCTGTGTTGGCAAAAACATTGTTTATGAAATTCACAGCCTTCTCTGAAGTTTCCGTCAGCAGGCCGTCTGGTTTTTTTTTAGTATATTAAGGTTTGCCCATGCCTATTAAAAGCATTATGGCTTGACACCGCTGTGACGCCACCATGACTTAAAGTGTGTTTAAATGCCAATAAGTGACATGAGATAGAAGTGACTGCATTTCCCTGTCGAATCCAGTCATTAGAAAACTTGAACACACATAGTGAGATATATGAGATCCGGATGAGATACCCTCGCTCTTTGCGAAGAGACTCTTGTTTCTTTAGCGTGCTCTATGTGAAGCACCGATAAACTGGATTTATCTTTCCTGGGTTTAACCAGTACTTAATACACCAGTGTTCTCTAGGACTACCCTTTTAATGCCCAGTGCACGGCAAGGTAGCTTCTGGTATTATTGTTTAACATCTTTCGGTTTGACATGGCTGGGGTTTGAATCCCCGACTTTCTACACCCGAAGCAAACGCTCTGCCACTAACTTACCTTACGGGATTGCGTCTGCGTTCTGCTGTTCGAACCTATATCAGATTTGTTTTGTTAACAAGTTTACAAGTCTATAGATGTTTTGTCAGAGGGGCGTATATCAAATTTCGAACCTTTCTCCTATAAACTTGAGCTCTCCAAAGTCACTAAGAGTACTTTGGGGTGTTTCTATGAGAAAAATGAGGACTGACAATATAGCACATCAAAAATGTTGGCATCTTACAATCAATTATCTGTATTTGCATGTATGTTATATCAACTGGTATTAAATGCAACATATTGATATATATATATTCTTACTTTTGCATAGGCTCACAAATTGATGACTTTTTTTCCTACTGTGGTCATAGTTTAACGTCTTTCGGCTTGTCATGTCTGGGGTTTGAGCCCCCGATATTTTGTACCCGAAACAAACGCTCTATCACTTAGTATCGGGTCGGTCATATAAAGGATTTCAGGCGGGTATTGCTCAAGAAACTAACCCCATGTCGCGAACGATCTTTCTACCACTTTCTCGTGTGGGCCGTGTTGATGTTGTGTTATAAGCCATTATCTAAGAGATAAGTCACTAGTCTCAAGCAAAAAGCCATCTTGTTGTTTATACAGACATATGGATATAAAATTGTAAGCCAGAACGCAGCAAACACGTCAATGAGAAATTCGCCTTAACACATATTCAACGTTTTTTTAGAATTTCATCGGTCTCCCATGCGTGAAAACCCTGTTGTGGTCATTGATAGTCTGTAGATAGTGTGTTAGAAGCCATGATCAAAGAGATAAGCCACTAGTCCCAAGCACAATCTCGTTGTTGATAAAGACATATGGACAAAAAATAGAAATTAGAACACGTACGCATTGCTTCTCCTCAGACCAAAGCGGAAGAATATCGATGCATCTGAAACAAAATAATAAAAAAAATCAACTTAGTGTAAAACTTCCGCATTTATACACACTATAGATTTCGGAATGTTGTTTTGACTGATGTCTGTGCCTGTCGCACACCCACGCCACACAGGACTGCATATGCGTCTTGCTTTTTCATCCTTAGAACAAAGTCCGAACCAACATCATTTTTTTGTAAACAAGTTTATAAGTCTATAGATATTTTGTCTGGGGGCGTATATCATATTTCGCACCTTGCAACTTGAGCGCTCCAATGTCACTAAGAGTTCTTTGGGCCGAGGACTTTTATCATACTGTGATCATAGTTTAACTTCTTTCGGCTTGTCATGGCTGGGGTTTGAGCCCACGAACTTCATCACCCGAAACAAACGCTCTACTGCATAGTATCGGGGTGATCACAGAATGGATTTCAGGCCGGAATTAAGAGTGGTCGAGAAACTGACCCCATGTCGCGAACGACCTTTCTTTCACTTTCCGTATTCTCGTGTTGGCCCTGATGAATTGTGCTTTAAGCCATTGTCTAAGAGATAAGTCACTAGTCCCAAGCAACCGTCTCCTTGGCCTAGTGGTTAAGCGTCCGTCTACGGAGCGGGAGGTCGTGGGTTCGATCCCTGGCCGCGTCATACCAAAAGACGTTAAAAGTTGGTACAAATAGCTCCCTTGCCTGGCGCTTGGCATTTAAAGGGTAGTGCTTGGAAAATGATGTACTCAGGACAGGTTTTACCCAGGAAAGTTGTATCCCGTGTATCGGTGCTTTACATTGAGCACGTAAAAACCCAAGGGGTCTCTTCGAAAAAGAGCTAGGGTATCGCACCGGGACTTCCTTGTATCCCACCACTGTCTCTTCAGCGTGCTGTCCCTTCAGCAAAAACAAAGTACCCCGTTGGAAATAAGTGCTTGCACTTTCACGGGTTATCCTTGACCGTAAGGTCTAAAGAAATACATACATACATACATACACACACACACACACACACACACACACACACATACATACATACATACAACCATCCTGTTGTTCATACAGACATGTGGATATAAAAGTGTAAGCCAGAACGCAACAACCTGCGAACCCCGCCTAAACACATATTATTCATCGGCCTTTCCCATGCGTGAAGGTCCTGTTGTGGTCATTGATAGACTGTAGATATTGTGTTAGAAGCCATGATCAAAGAGATAAGCCACTAGTCTCAAGCAGCCAGCCATGTTGTTGTTGATAAAGCCATGTGGGTATAAATAGTAAGCCAGAACGAATTCGTCTTGCGTCTCCCCTGACCAAAGCGGAAGAACATCGAATGATTCTGAATCTAATAATAGAAAAAAAGTCAATGTAAATCGTTTCCATTTATACACATAATAGAATTTCGGAATGTTGTTTTGACTGAATGTTTATGTCTGCCTGTCACACACCTACGACATACGGGATTTTGTATGCGTCCTGGTTTTTTTTTTAAAAACACAACCTTGGAACTATGTTTGAACCTATATGAGATAAGTTTTTTGTTAAAAGTTTACGGATGTTTTGTCCCAGGGGCGTTAATCGTCTTTCGCACCTTACTCCTAGAAACGTTGATCGCTCCCAAGTCTCTAAGAGTGCTTTTGGGTGTTTCTATAAACAAAATGAGAAATGACAACATTGCATAAGATAACTGTTGGCAACTAACTAGTAATTATCTGTATATGTATGTATTATAATTAATTAATTATACATACGAATTCGTATCAAATATTCTATACATGTATGTAGTTTGCCCTCAAGCAAAACTCGACATTTTATATGCATGTACTAACATTGTATAAGTGGCTACTTAATTCTTGCTACGCTCCTGGACTAGGATGACTGTTACAACTACATGTACATTGAATTGCGTGTGTACACATTAAAACAGCATCAGTTAGCTACTGAGATGTAGCGGTATTACGAATTTTGATCTATAATAAACGGCTTTCCGCATTCCTGATATATAATGGGGATCGTGTCCCCCTCTATCGGGTGTAAGGCTCTTCCCGAATGCTATGCTTTGCACTTTGATCGGAGGTAGCGCACCATCTATTGTCTTTTATGTCCGGGCTGAGTATGCGGGTTAAGGTGCGATTTATGCTAAGAACCTGAGCAAGGCACTCACTACGCACAGTTTTACTTTTGGTGCAGTCAGTAGGGTCGGGTACTTGTAATAAAAAAGTAAGAGTTTTAGCTGTCTTCAGAGTGTTTGTTTCCGTTCAACCAACAGGCATGTGTCAGGATTTTGGTCTTGAGTGTTTTCAATCAGTCGGAGAGAAGAAACTAGAAATCATTGTAATTCTTCTTTTTTTGACTGTTGGCATGTTTTAGGGACCCGAAAATAAAAGTTGCGGGTGGCCCTTATCATTTACCTTCTCTGTCAGTTCAAATCGTTTAGGTTTTCAGATTGAATGAATGAGTGTTTTACTGAACAAATTGAAAGCTTTCTATGAACAAAAGAAATTAGTCAACACGTGTTTATCTTAACAGATGTTTTTTTTTTCCTAAGGGCGTTAATCAGTTGTCGCACTTTGCTCCTAGATACTTGCGAGCAATCTACTACTTTGAGTGCCTTCGATAAAAACAGGAATGGCAAAATGACACTTAAATATGCACTAATACTCCTAAATAAGATTTAATTGTTCCGAATATTGAAAATGTAAAAACAGTTCCTTATCGGACATATGCTCTTCTATTCGTATTCCAATTTTCAGACAGAAACTCGAAAAAAATTCATAGTTGCGTTCCACCTTAATACAGTTGTTTTAATACAGTAAAACTGCAGTCGTTCGGACCAGACAACAAAAACGATTACTGTTGTATAAACATGTGAATCTAAAATGGAAAGCTCCATACCGTTACGTATTGAACATTCGGAAGTCCTCGGCCATTTTCCGTCGAAAACTGCCTCAGATGTATGCCGGTATATCAGTGGAAGTACTTTTAAATTTTAAATAATATTATTAATTAATTGCATTGTTTATCATGTATCTTGTATATTTAAGTTTTAATTAATTGTCAGTGAAATGTATTGTTGCATAAATAAGATTACCATGAGTAAAATCATTAAGTTTAACATTTAAATTGAAATTACTACGCGATATACTTGCAGCGTAGTTAAATGTAAGAATTCCAACATTGTAAACCGTCCATAAACAACCGAGGTTGTTTTCGATGTAAATTGGCCGAGATGTTTCGAATGGCGTTTTTAAATGTACAATACACTCTTATACTCAGTGTTAGCAAAGAAGAATAGTTCATCAAATATCATCAACAAATTATCAACCTTTTCTGCTGGGCTGCTAGTTTCCCGCTTCTTGGCTGCTCGGCTGCTAACTTCACGCTGTCAGGATGCCAGGCTGCTGGGCTGCTAACTTCACGCTGCCACGCTATTAGAATGCCAGACTGCTAACTTCACGGACATAACCTTTTCTTATTTATATAGAAAATGAAAATGGAAGTCAATAAATTGCGTGCCAGTCGTAAATGTTGTCAATAAACTCAAACAGTTTTGCTTTGGCATATTGGTAAAGTAAAACATAATTATACTACATTTATCAGGGTCGGAACAACAATTGAAATTAATTGATGTACTTTTTCCAGAATTCAAAACGTATAATTTCCTTTAAATGAGTTCAAAAAAATTCCGAAAGTATTGAATTACAAAAAGCTGTGATAATTGTAAAGAAAAGTAAATTGGACTTTATAAGACATTTTCTTTGATAACTATTATTAATAATAGAATAAAACATAGTGTATATATTCTGTACTTAGTATACTTTATAGGTATTTGCATGTTTCATTTATTTGTTGTCTTTTCCTTTTGACATTCATTAGACGCGGCCTCCAATCAGAATGTTTCATGAACATCAATAGATATATATTAATATTCAATAAAACCCATTCAGCCGCGTCTTTGATGCCTAACATCAACATTCGTCTTGTGAATATTGTAACAACATTTCACATATTCAGTGTGGGACCACAATTTAGTCACGTGACCCGCAAAAGGTAACGTACACACCGGAAATAGGTCAAAATAGCACAAATCAGTTAAGATACTTGAACGTTTTTACGTTATTAACTCGCTTCTGAATTAGAGACATAGCCTACCGACTGCACCAGTCCATAAATTTTCATAAAATGTACATATTGTCTTTCAGATTTCAGATTGTCTTTGAGAACATTCAAACAATATGTTTCAAACACGGTACAGACATTTGACCAATAAGTTATGAAATGTCCGAAAATACTATGAATATTTAATGAGTTGTGCTCTTTTGCCCTACATCCTGTGTGTACGTTACCGTTGTAGGTCACGTGACAAAGGTGTTTCCCCACACTGATATAGTAAGACTGCAAAGTTTCTAGTTTTAGTTTTCCAACTTTTATCATTAATAAATCATATTTATAATACTGAAACAATGTATGCATAGTACAGACCATAACACAAGACTTTGACTTTTGCTTTGTATAAGTCGTAAAACTGTTTATTGAGAACTGAATGAGAATTTTCCATGAACAAAGAAAAATAACATGTTTACAAGTTAAAAGGCGTGTTTACCATTTTTCGCACCTTGCTCCTAGAAACATCCAACATAATATTATGACATTTTCCTTGTATAAGTCGTTAATACATATTTATCGATGGGTAAGAATTGTCCATGAACAAAGTCAAAGAACTCAACAACTGTACGAGTTCACGGGTGTGTTTACCATTTTTCGCACCTTGCTCCTAGAATTAATATCGCTCCCAAATACTAGGAGTGTTTTGAAGAGTTTCTGGGCAAAACAAAAGGAATGTCAAGATCACACGGGAACTATGTGGCACATTACAAGCAAATATCTGTATATGAAGGTATTGTATATATATATAATTGGTATAATGATTGGTGTAAAAGGTATTTATATATTTATTCTTACTTGCACACCAAGGAAAACGCTTCTTAAGGCATTTAAATGTCGCAAAACGCCCTTATCCGCATTTTGATATGTTTAATGTTAAATTTGAGCAGGACCTTACACCGTTACCGTGCCAGGAAGTCAACACTATGTCCGACCTCCTGCACTGGTTCCACGTAAGGCCATATATTCTGACCCAAAGCAAAACTAGACTTTCCATATACACTCGAACCCCGTTGGCTCGAACTCCCAGCGAAAATAAAACGAGCCTCGGGGAAATCGAGCCAAGCGGGAGTGCTTACCTTTAGTATAAAGAAATCGGTCATTAATATCGAGTTCGAGCCAATGAGGTTCGACTGTACTAGCGTTTAAAGTACTTGGTTCTTGCTACGCGCCTGGACAAGGACGACTGTAAAACAACATTGACTTTAGTGAGCATACTAGTACATCAAAACGACATCAGCCATTATTGTAAATACCAGAGTGATGTTGGAAACAACAAAATACTTCAAGCAATAATCGGTATTCCGGATTCCGGTCCTTTAATTCAAAGTTTGGCAATCGGCATAATTTGCTTTAGGCCATTAACAAAATATAACCGCTTTATGGCAAAGACAAGACATCATACTCTGCCGAACGTTAGGGCTCTATCCGCCTCCCATGCGATTGTCATATTGACCGGAGGCAAAGGGCGCTAGCAGCCATACTCAGATATATAGTTTACCTTGCATGACGAACTCAGGTTGTTGTAGCGTTGCTGCGGTTATGGCTTGAAATCGGGATCTTGTCGCAATAAAAATTGTGAAGCTAAAGATCGTAAATTCCAGGCGTAACTTGGTTTGGGGCGTAAACTATGTTACAGTAAAAAGATAGTAAGGACAGTCATCGCATAAACACATATCACAGACACCAGAATGTATGAGTCAGAGCCACAAGTTTGGTTGTTTTTACGTATTGAGACACAATATAACAACTTGTGGAGTTGTGTGCGGTTGTTCCGTGTTTCTGGTTTGTGATTGTTTGGTTGTGTGTTCTTTGTTTTTGGCGTGGACCCTGTGCCATTAAACGAGGTTTATGTTTAAACTTTCGACTTCTGTGCTTGTTTCTGTAGTTTTTCATATAAATATTGATTCGACGAAACACTTTTTAACATACAAGCAAAGCTAAATATCATCTAGGATTATACTACTGCTAGTACATAAAATATGTGAAAATATTGTCATGGAATCATTGTATGCTGTTATATTATGTCCAAGGTCGTGATAAACAGCCAAATAAGTGGCTCATCCATTCTGTTGTCTGTGGTACTGATTTCAAGGCAGTGCGTCACTTTGGCATTTACCTTACTTCTCTGTCCACAGCAAACTTTGACCATTCGTGCGTTCATTTGAATTATTTTTCACCCGTATAACATTAATTTTTGAAATGTCTTTTCTTTGTCTGTGGCTGTTCATTTTAATGTCGCAATCCTAACATTGAAAACGTAATAGGGATGTTTTTCGGCTTCGTTGCCGTTTGTGACATGGTCGTCACACGCGGTGTAACATATACATGTCTGATCTCTATCTAAAGAATTCCTCCCAATCTTAACAAAACTTACCAAATGTTTTATGGGCAAAATATTTTGACCATGTATGACCAACAACGAGATCGGACTCTTCGCTTGATGGAGTTATGGCATTTGAAAAGACAAAAAAATTCTGAACAATTCCACTTCATTCTTTACGAATTATGGTGAACATGCTGATAGGCATCATATCTATATTGATTCTAATAAACAGCTAAATTGCAAATATTCTTTCCCGTGGTGTGGCCCTATCAAGTGTCCAAATTTGACCACACTCACCTTGTATGCTGCCCTAAACTCCAGTAGTCAAACTTATAAATATAAATGAACAATGTTTATATACATACTTCCAGCGTTTTTTTAAAAGACTTCACTCAAAGCAGGCGACATATTCATTTTTATCACACTTATTCTTCAATATATTGACCAGCCAGTTGGGACGCACTAGACTGGTCTCAACGACCATTAGACTACGGGCAGTTCAAGATACGACCATGAAACTTAGTACATACGTGACAGATTAACATACTTGCATAAATGATCTTAATCAAGTTCACCTTTCGTCGAGAAAAACGTACGAGCGTTGGCATTCTCTCGCGGTACTTTAAATTTTAATTCCATGTATAAAATGCATCACCACCTCGATAGCTCAGTGGTAGAGCGTTCGCTTAAGGTCGGGCGCTCAAAGCCCGACCACGTCAAGCCGAAAGGCGTATGAATATGGTACTAGTAGCTTCCTCGCTTAAGCGCTCGGCATTTAAAGGGTAGTACTGGGAAAATGGTGTGCTCAGTACTGGTTCAACCCAGGAAAGTTGTAATACGCGTATCGGTGCTTTTAAACCTAGCACGCTAAAAACAAGAAGTATCTTCACAAAGAGCTAGGGTATCGCACCCGGATCTCTTGTATCTTACTCTGTTTCTTTAAGTATTCCAATGTCTGGATTTGACTGAAAATTGCTGTGACTTCTGTACGATGTTACTTATGACATTTGAACACAATTTAAGTCGTGATGACGTCACTGCCGGGTCAAGCCAAGATGCAGCCAATGGACGCGGGCAGACCTTGATAAACTCAAATAGACAACAAACTGCATCACCCTCCCCCCAGCCCCTCCCCAAGAGTTGTACAAGTATTTATTCTCTCTGAAAGTTCAATGAAAATGAGAAACTTCTCGTAATATTTTGTCATTTATTTACTTTCACTTCAATGTAAGGCAACATTTTATAATTGCAACATTAAAACAATAATGTAGGCAACATTACAACTAACTTCAGTGTTTGCAACATTACAATTAGCTTCAGTGTTTGCAACATTAAAACTTGTATGTCTGCATTATTACAACTATGATGTTTGCAATATTACAAATACAATGTTTGCAACATTACAACTACGATTTCTGCATCATTACAACCATGATGTTGGCAACATTACAACTACGCTGTTTGCAACATAAGAACTATCATGCTTGCATCATTAGAACAATTATACATTTAACATAAGAACAATGATGCTTGCAATATAGCAACAATGATATTAGCAACATGTCAAACACAATTTTCTCAATTTTCCTGTTAAGTCGATTATTTTCGAATATTTTGGTTTTGATAAGACATGTTTTGTATTTCGGTTATATCGATTGTTCGTTAACTCGATCTTTAACGAGGTTCACACGACTTTAACCTAGCGAGTTTTGACTGTATTTCCGTTTTAAAACAAAATTGATAGGTTTATCCTTATTTTATGAATTTCACCTCTTTTCGCACTAGATACTGGCACGTTTATGCTTTTTTTCATGATGTACTTTCAAACCCCATTTTCACATAAGATTTAACAACAGAGAATAAACTATATCCTAAATCTTAAAAGTGCATTTAATTATTAAACACATGTATATTGTACCAAAATAATTGTTCATTAAATGCAAAATAAAACGCATATTCATGAATCATACAAATGTACGTCTAAAAATAGATTAAACTAAAATATAACCTATAATTTCTTGTATATGATTAACATCCGATCAACTCATCTAAAGTCATTTCAGTGCACAGGAGATTCTGTTCTTAACCACCTCAATTCTTGGATTGCAAAAATTTAAAATGACATCAAAATTAAAACACTTCTGACAAGACAGGTGCATTTCTCATTAAGTTAATACATAGATCATAATTACAATGATTCAGGGGACCGATTCAATAAAGACATACATCTATTTATCATTCGTAAATTGAAATTATCTTTTTGTTTATGTTTTACTATATATTTGTGTGAATTTAACTTCAGCCAGTATTAAAACTGAACACAAAGTTCATTAAAAAAAATCAACTGGTTGACATTTGTGACGTTTCTACAGATTTAAGATTATTGAATTTCATCCTTTTCTGAAAAGGGCCCGATGAGTGCTATTCCATATTGGTCTTAATTGGATCTAAGAACGATGTAGCTAATCGGATTACTTGCAATTAATAACTGACCAATAGAGTGAATGCAATCAATGATGTATGTCCCTAAGAATGACTTAAGTTGCATATGGAATACCACCCTGATCCAAAACTAGCGGCACTAATCAGTGCAAACTAAGTAACACATATACTTATATCTCATGCATTATGTAGCCAGGCAGATCAGACAAGTGCACCTAAACACATATAATTATATCTCATACATTATGTCAGGTCAGACAAGTGCACTTAAACACATATAATAGTTTCTCATACATTATGTAGCCAGTCAGATCAGACAAATGCACCTTAACACATATAGTTATTTCTCATAGATTAAGTAACCAGTCAGATCAGACATGAGTATCTTAACACATATAATTATTTCTTGAATACATTTTTTCAGAACATAGGGCACGATTTCAAGCCAATTTCAGCTGATATGGATCTGATGTAGACCGTATCTTGATAAGCCAATTAGGCTGAGCCGCCGCGGACAGGAACGCTTGCTGTTCCTGAAGATAAAACAATTACATAGATTTTATCAGTCCGTACAAGAACATTTATATCAATAAAAATCAAACTAAAGTTTGTACAACAAAAAATTATTGTTCGAACTGTGTGAAAGTTTCTAACAGGAAACTTAAAATGAAATTCAAGTGTATCATTATACATGGGCTGTACTAAACTTCCCTATTTGTTTTTTCAATCCCTCAATATAGTTTCAATCCACTTTTCCTGGTTCAATGTCATGCATTTATTGCTTGCATTATCTGGGTCAACCACTAGCAAACAGGTAATTTAAATATCCATAATTTCAAAGCTGATCAAACTTCCTCAACCATTTCATAAACAATGCATCATGAGATTCGCTTACAGGTGCAATATTTAATATTCATTTAAGACACGAAAGTGCATTTTGACATTTAAACACCTGGCGCAGCATCTTACAGGTTAAGGTTGTGGGGGAAGTTATTCTGGTGCAAAATCACAAAGGATGAGAAATAAGACCTTTAACAGGCTTTTCCGTAGCCGATACTCCGCAACTTCCCTAAAGGCCAGACCCTGCTTTTGTCCCCCAAAATAGCCTCTGAAATTACCCGCTTACAAAAAAACTAAAATTTAAAAAAAAACATTGACGCAGCATGTGTATCTTAAAGGTTATGGTTTGGAGGAAGTTATCCTGGTGCAGAATCAAAACGGATGAGAAACAAGTCCTTTTTAACAGGCTTTTCCGTAGTCGATACTCGGCCACTTCCCCAACAGCCAGACTCTATTATCTCCCAAAATGCCTCTAAAATTCCCCTTTTACAAACAAAACAAACAAAATAAAATCATTAAAATTATGTTTGTATGTGATTATACTGCTATATTGATATTATATTCCATTTGTTTCCATCACGTATGCCCCCCCCCAAACACACACACACACACAGAAAGGGGCTAGGATGTCTCCCATAACCTCGTGAAAGGACGTCGAATTTAGTTGAGAAGTAATGGTTTCCGCGTTTCACGAAACAGGCTGTTGATTCAATTCCCATCAAGGTTACTAACTCCAGGCCTCTCAAAATGAACATCAGTACTGATTTCTACAGGAAACGGACTAGAGAGTGATCCTATAAGCACCCGGCTTCCGAGCCAAATAAGCTTCAAGTAGTATAAACAAAATACAAAACCTCACCTTTTTAAGTACAAGTTCACACTACCTCCTTACAATCTTCAGTCAGGTAAAGCAATGGGTTCCATCTGATCATGGAAGAGATAGGAGAGTTTGGTGATCTGAAAATCATCTTTGCTCATGTCCTCGGTCGGATAGCCAACTAAGAGGCAACCGAGGTCAGCTGTGCGGTCAAGGTTGCTTGCTCCCTGGGTCAGAAGAGCCAATAGCTTTTGTGAACTGTCCACCTGAAGTTAGTCAGATAAAAGAGGGTTTAATATTGATATTAATTATACAATAAATGAACAAAGTACAAGTTCATAGCTATAATGTAGCTTATGTGTAACACTAGATTAAAAAAAAACTTCCATATAATATATTTAAAGCATCTGCTTGCTTGTTAGCGTGTACGTGTATTGCAACTGATAAAAAAATGAAATGTAGATTTGCTTTGAATTTCCTGCTCTTGTAGATTTTTGCAATATCAGCGTGTTTCAGTAATAGCAAATACCTTAATAATTTGCATTGCTGCATGAAACAAGGAAGAAATGCATTGCAGAGAAACAAAAATAGACAGATTTCAAGTGCATGACACATAAAGTTATATAAATATTTAGTATGCATTCGAAATGGACCAGCTTTTAACATAGGTACGCATGATCACGAATAATTAGTAGAGATTCGATATCATTTCAATCACACCCCCATCGATATTCTTTTTGACACCTGTACTAATATTTCAACTATGCGCATAGGGAAACCACGTATATTTTTCCAGATTCTCAAGATAAATATTCACAGAAAACCAATCCTAAATAAAAAAATATAGGGCACATAATTATGTCCAATAAAGTGCGTGCCTAAACTAATGCTCAAGGTCACACTAATTAACTTGGCAAGTGGGCGTGGCTTACTTTCACGAGGTTGACTTCATTCTCCCAGCAATGAGCTTCGATCAGTTTGTGCTGAATGTTGACAAGTTCATGTGCTGAATGTTGACCAAGTTCAGAATATTTTCATCTGACACTGTAGGGAAGGATACACAGCATTACCTTCTCCGGGCATCTGCAAAATAGCAATATTGTTTATTATTATCCCCAACGAATGCAACCTATGTCAAAACAATCAACACTAGGCCAAATTCGTAAAGCATCTTAAAGTCATTTCTTACCTTTTGTCGATAACTTAGTCATATTAAAAGAAATGTGTAATTGTTTTAAACATTAACGTATGTTTTAACAATAAGGTCAATAAAAAGAATGTATTTCAGAAATTCTTAAATTTGTATATCTAGGAAAGTGGCATAAGTAAGGAATCGACTTTAGACGTTTTATGAGTATCGCCCCGGATCATTACATAACATTTTGACTTTGTATACGTCCTATTATTAAGAATATTGTTGCAACTTTTGTCACTGAGTCTTGACAACATGTTATTTGCTAAACTATAAGACAACTTATCTATATCGGTCATACTTTAAACTAATGGATTATTTGTGTTCGCCTTTCGTGACAATGGCACACATATATAGGTACACAACCTACAATAGAATATCACATCGATTTCTGATTCAACAGAGTTGCATAATATGTTTATGGAGGACTGAATTAAAACTTTCCATGGACAAAGACAAAGAACTCAACAAGTGTTTACCATTATTCGCACCTTGCTCCTAGAATCGATATTGCTCAACATAATATTTTGACTTTTGCTTTGTATAAGTCGTAAGTATATTTATGGATAAGTGAAAGGTTTATAGCACCTTGCTCCTAGATTCGATATCGCTCCTAAATCATAGGAGTACCTTTAAAGTGTTTCTAGGAACATAATCAGTAATGTCAAGGTCACACGGGAGCATTTGGCACATTACAAGCAAATATCTGTATATGAATGTATTATATATACATGTATACATAATGATCGGTATTAAAGGCATTTGTAAATTTATTCTTGCTTGTGTATAGGCTTACAAACCGAGGGAAAATGCTACTTATGGCAAAGACAAGACATACAAATAAACGACTGGCAGCCTCTATCGGACATAATGGATCCACCCGCCTTCAAGGCGTTTGCACATTGTTCGGAGGCAGAGGGGCGCTAGCAGCAATACTCAAATATATACTATCTTGCATGACGAACCCTGTTGTTGTGGATGTTGCTGTGGTTAGGTCTTAAATGGCGAAAAGAATGTTTCAGTAAAAATATAGTAAGGACAGTCTTCGCATAAACACATATCACAGACAACAAAATGTATGATTCAGAGCCACGAGTTTTGTTGTTTATCACGTAATGAGACATATTACAACAACTTGTGGGGTTTAGGGCTGTTGTTCCATGTTTTGGTGAATTGATGAATAAGTGCGATAAAATTGAATATGTCACCTGCTACGAGTGCAGACTTTATAAAAAAAACGTTGGAAGTATGCCTATACATATTGGAAATGTATACTACATGTAGTTTGACTACCGGAGTTGCGGTCAGCATACAAGGTCAATGTGGTCAAATCGGGCAGTTCAAGATTCATGCATGAAACATATGGCGTTTTTAGTGGTAATAAACTCGTTTTGGTTTTCTATCGGTTTCACGAACTGTGTATTTGTTGTTACAGTTTCAAATAAAACCCAAACCAGTTTTATCGTTTTTTGTAACGAAAACTGAAACTGGTTTTTGAAACTATCGAAACCCGTACAGGAGGCGGTTTCATCCGCAAACTCGTTCTCTTTGAAAAAGAACATGGCGGACAGTGATCAAACACGTGTGTTGAAACACCTCTTATATGAAACATGCAAACGACCATTTGTGGTATCATTGTTTTGAAGAAGTTCAGAAATAATGGCTACATGCAGTAGCTCCGCCATGTCATTGAAACTGTGCACAAAACCATACAATTGTTCCTTCAAGCAAATGTACCAAAACCAGTTTCGAAACTGCTGAAAACATTGAAACCAAAACTGAAACTGGTTTGGTATCAACAAAAACGCCCTTAATAGTACATACGTGACAGAATATAACATAATAGCAGATATGTTCACCTTTCGACGGCAGAGAAAACGCTCGACCGTTGGCATTCTCTTTATTCTATATCCATGTAAACAAATGCATCAGCACCTCGATAGCTCAGTTGAAATGCGTTCGCTTCGGGTGCTGAATGTCAAGGGTTCAAAGTCCGACCTCGTTTAATCGAATAGAATATGGTACCAGTATTCTCTTGCCTACCGCTCGGCATTTAAAGTGTATTCCTGGGAAAATGGTGTACTCAGTACTGGTTCAACCCAGGACAGTTGTATCCCGTGTATCGGTGCTTTACACCGAGCAAGTTAAGAACCAAGTACAGTTTCTTTGCAAAGAGTTGGCGTATCGCACCCAAATACCTTGTATCTCACTCTGTTTCTTCCAAATGTCTCGATTTGACTGCGAGTTGTGTCACTTAAAGCTCATGGCATTTAAACACAATTTAGGTCGTGATGACGTCACTGCGGGGTCAATAGGCAGCCAATAGGCACGGGCAGACCTTGATAAACTCAAATAGACAACAAACTGCATCACCCTCCCCCCAGCCCCATCCCCAAGAACATACAAGTATTTGTTCTTTCTGAAAGTCCAAAAAAGAGGAACTACTGGTAATGTTTTGTCATTTATTTACTTTTCACTTCAATGTAAGGCAAAAGTTCATGTTTGCAACATTTAAACAATAATGTTTGCAACATAACAACTACAATGTTTGCAACATTAAAACGTGTATGTCTGCATCATTACAACTATGATGTTCGCAATATTACAACCATGATGTTTGAAACATTACAACTACAATGTTTGCAACATTAAAACGTGTATGTCTGCATCATTACAACTATGATGTTCGCAATATTACAATGATGTCTGCATCATTACAAATATGATGTTTGCAACATCAGAACTACGATGTTTGCAACATAAGAATTATTATGTTTGCATCATAAGAACAATGATGTTTGCAATATAAGAATAACGTTGTTATCAAGATAAGAACAATAACATCTTCAACATTAAAACAATGATGATTGCATATAAAGAACAATGATGGTAGCGATGTGATAATAATAATGTTTATACATAATGGGAAAATAAATAATGTATTAACAATGAGGAACAATACACTTTGCACAGCAAAAATGTACAACAGTCTAATCTACGAATAAATAAAACGTGCCCAGCACGAAATCATAAAATACCCCTATTAAATTTTATGGAAGTACCTGAATTTATGTCGTAATATGTTATCTCGACTTTCCTGTTAAGTCGATTTTTTTCGAATATTTTTGGTTTCATAAGACATGTTTTGTATTTTGGTTATAGCGAACGTTCGTTACCTCGAAGCTTTTCCGAGGTTTAAACGACTTAAACATAATGAGTTTTGTCTGTATTTTCGTTTTAAAACAAAATTGATAGTTTTATACTTGTTTTAGGAATTTCACCTCTTTTCGCACTAGATACTGGCAGAACATAAATTTAAATACACAGACGTGTATGCTTTTTTCATGATGTACTTTCAAACCCCATTTTCACATAAGTTATTAACAACAGAGAATAAACTATATCCTAAATCTTAAAAGTGCATTTAATTACTAAATACATTTATCTTGTACTTAAAATATTGTTCATTAAATGCAAAATAAAACGTATATTCATGAATCATACAAATGTACGTCTAAATATAGATTAAACTAAAATATAACCTATAATTTCTTGTATATGATTAACATCCAATCAACTCATTTAAGGTCATTGCAGTGCAAACGAGATTCTGTTCTTAACGGCCCCAAGTCTTAGATTGCAAAAATTTAAAATGACATCAAAATTAAAATACTTCTGACAAGACAGATGCATTTCTCATTAAGTTAATACATTGATCATAATTACAATGATTTAAGGTGCCGATTCAATAACGATATAAATCGATTTATCATTCGTAAATTGAAATTATATTTGTGTATTTTTTTTTTACTACAAATCAACTCGTTGACATTTGTGTCGTTTCCATATACAGATTTAAAATTTTTGATGTTTCTATTAATCCTTTTCTGGACCCCACGGCTGGTACTCAATTTTAGTCTTAATTGGATCTAAGAACGATGTAGCTAATCGGATTACTTGCAATTAATAACTGACCAATAGAGTGAATGCAATCAATGATGTATGTCCCTAAGAATGACTTAAGTTGCATATGGAATACCACCCTGATCCAAAACTAGCGGCACTAATCAGCGCAAACTAAGTAACACATATAATTATATCTCATACATTAAGTAGCCAGGCAGATCAGACAAGTGCACCTAAACACATATAATTATATCTCATACATTATGTCAGATCAGAAAAGTGCACCATAACACATATAATTATTTCTCATACATAACGTAGCCAGTCAGATCAGACAAGTGTACCTTAACACATATAATTATTTCTTGAATACATTTTTTTCATAACATAGGGCAGGATTTCAAGCCAATTTCAGCTGATATGGATCTGATGTAGACCGTATCTTGATAAGCCAATTAGGCTGAGCCGCCGCGGACAGGAACGCTTGCTGTTCCTGAAAATAAAATAATAACATATATATTATCAGTCCGTACAAGAACATTAATATCAATATCAATCAATCTTAAGTTTGTACAACATATATTTATTGTTCGAACTGTGTGAAAGTTTCTCACAGGAAATTTAAAATGAAATTCAAGTGTATCATTATACATGGGCTGTACTAAACTTCCCTATTTGATTTTTCAATCTCTTAATATAGTTTCAATCGATTTTTCCTGGTTCGGTGTCATGTATTTATTGCTTGCAATATCTGGGTCAACCACTAGCAAACAAGTAATTTTAATATCCATAATATCAGAGTTGATCAAACTTCCCGAACCATTTCATAAACAATACATCATGACATTCGCTTACAGGTGCAATATTTAATATTCATTTAAGACACGAAAGTGCATTTTGACATTTAAACACCTGGCGCAGCATGTGCATTTTAAAGGTTAAGGTTGTGGGGGAAGTTATCCTGGTGCAAAATCACAAAGGATGAGAAATAAGACCTTTAACAGGCTTTTCCGTAGTCGATACTCCGCAACTTCCCTAAAGGCCAGACACTGCTTTTGTCCCCAAAATAGCCTCTGAAATTCCCCGCTTACAAAAAAACTAAAATTTAAAAAAATCATTAAAATGTCTCTAGGAGATATATACAATGCTTTATGGAAAATTTTAAATCATTTGAGCCTAAAATGCATGAAAAAGGTACTCTTCCCCCATAACTGAAAAAACACGCCCCCCCCCCCTCCAAAAAGGGGGGGGGGGGGGGGTAGTGCGTCTACTGAAACTGGTAAAAGGCCGAATAATATAGATTAGTAGTAGACTTTCGTGTCTCACAAGAGATTGTGGGTTCAATCCCCAACAGGGTCACTTTCTCATGGACATCAGTACTGATTTCTACTCGAGAGAAATTCTATGTGCTACCAGTTTGCGTCACAAATGAGCTAAAAATATATAAACAAAACACAAATCCTCACCTTTATAAGTACAAGGTCAAACATCCTCCTTACAATTCTCAATCAGGCAGAGCAATGGGTTCCATCTGTTCATTGAAGAGATAGGAGAGTTTGGTGATCTGAAAATCATCTTTGCTCATGTCATCGGTCGGATAGCCAACTAAGAGGCAACCGAGGTCAGCTGTGCGGTCAAGGTTGCTTGCTCCTTGGGTCAGAAGAGCCAATAGCTTTTGTGAACTGTCCACCTAAAATGCGTCAGATAAAAGAGGGTTTAATATTGATATAAATTATACAATAATGACGAAAGTATAAAATCATAGCTATAATGTAGCTTATGTGTAACACTGGATTAAAAAAAGTTCCATATAATATATTTACAACATCTGCTTGCTTGTTACCGTGTGATAAAAACTTTGAAATGTAGATTTGTTTTGAATTTCCAGCTGTGGTAGATTTTATGCAATCTCAGCGTGTTTCAGTAACAGCAAATACATTAATAATTTGCATTGCTGCATGAAACAAGGAAGAAATACATTGCAGAGAATCAAAAATAGACAGATTTCAAGTGCATAACACATAAAGTTATATAAATATTTAGCTTGCATTCGAAATGGAATGCGAAAGATGGACCAGCCTTTAACATAGGTACGCATGATCACGAATAATTGTTTAAGATTCGATATCATTTCAATCATTCCCCCATCGATACACTTACTAACACCTGTACTAAAATATTTCAACTATGCGCACAGGGAAACCACGTATATTTTTCCAGATACGTAAGATAAATATTCACAGAAAACCAATCCTTAATAAAAAAGTAGGTCAAATAATTATGTTAAATAATGTACGTGTCTAAGCTACATGCACAAGGTCACACGGATTAACAAGTGGGCGTGGCTTACTTTCACGAGGTTGACCTCATTTTCCCAGCAATGAGCTTCGATCAGTTTGTGCTGAATGTTGACCAAGTTCAGAATATTTTCATCAGACACTGTGGGGAGGATGCACAGCATTACCTGCTCCGGGCATCTGAAAAAAATAACAATACAAACACTTGTTTACTATTTTCCCAAACAAATGCAAGCTACACGTCATCAACATAATCGCATTCTGGATCGTTACTAGTCTAAAATAATAGACGTTTAACACGGGATTCCTCTAATCCCTAAAAGAAGATTTCCCATATAAAAATCGTATTAAAATATTTGTCCACGTGCAATTATTTGGACTGAAATCATTACGTACCATTAACAATTACATGACGCAATTCCCACAATAATGTTTTGTATGCAACATGCGCATTATTGAATTGCTCGCATTTTCATATTACGTCGTTAGTTCGAAAGCAAAACAAATATATTTTCCCTTAAAGCCACGTTTTCCACTGTTGACTATAGCTTTTAAATGGCAATGCGTACTCAATTTTGCCTTATTTGGATGGCCTATATATCAATTTGAATGTGCATTGCTATAAATAAATCAAGAACGACAGGCCAGGGCATGTGATTGGTGAAGTAATGGGTATCTATAAATAGATTGAAACAGTTCTAGATTCTGTTTCCATTTTCTTGCACGTAGGCCAGTTTTTAAGAATTAATAATAATTTTCGTTGAACCGTTAATTGTGTTATTTATAATTTAAAGTAGTGACTTCCAATTCGTATATTTGTACTTCAAACGAATTTTCGTTTCCACTCAAAAATGCAATCTCTCTTCACCAACTTTTAACAAACCAGTTTGTTATAAAACAATTTTATATTTACCCTGGTTTATCTTTAGCATCAGGCCACAAACATAAGTCTAAGAGCATTTAAGTAGAATACGAAATAACACCGCGCCATTACCTGACGATAAGAGACAGTTATGCATTAGACGGCAATTCAATAACTGTGCTTCCGTGTAAATTATTTTGCAATATAACAGTTATGTGTTGCAATGTATAATGTATATACTTGACATTTAATTCATAATCCAGTAAAAAAATGCCATGCACTTATGACATTACAGCATGGCAAATCTGCATATATACGCTGGAGATTAATTATTAATAACGTTTATGCAAGTTGAGCAACGCCCTACTTATGGGCACGCCTAGTCAATATATGTGAGCCCTGCGAAGCCGCAAATAAAGATTTTCACTTACGTTTCAAGAACCTCGACGCATTCGAAGATGCCAAAAGTGACCCTGCCCTGGCTAAGAGCCTCTTTCACAACGTGCACAAGAGCGTTACCGACGTCGAGAATGCACCTGCAATGGTTAAAATGGCGGTTAATTATAAAAGCAACAATATAACTATTAATCGATCTTAAAACTTAACTTATTTTGTGCATAACTCGTACACTCCCTTGTTTATGCAATTTCGTACCTGTTAGTGCACATTCTTGCAACGACAATGGAATTACAAGAATTAGGTGCTTATACATTTTCAACCAGCGATATAAATAAAGCGAAAACTATGCAGTATAATACACCCAATATTTGCATGTATTTCAGATAACAACAATATAGTAAAATTTTATGATCTTACTTTCCCATTTTATCCACGTTTTCCTTAACAAACACCCAATTAATAATTAATTCGCTGCTTCTCTATAAACTTCAGCGTCCCATTAGACAGTCGAGATTGGAATGCCGGAAGAATGGGGGTTACTAATGCACACGTGAGTCAACACTAAACGTAGTCATGATTCATTGTTTAGGTTGTTCCCTCCCTTTACTATCACGCCATTCATAAATTTAATCGAGCTGGTCAAAATATATTAATTGTATTACCTCCCTTTAATCACACATCGAACGTTTTTATGCGTATTTAGCGCAAACGGGTTCTAAGAGTTGCTTCCCTTTGTATATAACTGAATCAGAAAATGCACTTTTCAGTCTATTCAGCACTTGAAACCTTTTCATATTTTGTACTCGATAATGAACCGAGTAAACCAATAGCGAAGTTCGCTTGTCAGAGAGGAAAAGGAACAACACTGAGAGAGATCGTACCAGGTGACTAAATCAGTCCATCTCGTGACTAAGTGTCAGCCTAAACAGACATAATTCGTTATGATTCACCCATTTGAATGCAATTGAGCAAGATTTGTATATGTATCCTACAAAGATTCGTCACCTTTGTCCTTGAACAGATAGATCGAACAGTGAATATCGGGCGATGATGTTTCAAAAAGGATGTCGCATAATAGAGCTGATTCATCTCTGGCTTCCAATTCTTTTGAACAAAACGAAATGATTATATCATCGACAATAAAAGCAAATTGTAACGATGTTATTTAAATATTTTTGGAAGATAAAAGTTTTATGGGTCTTAAAATGTTGCTAATTCAATAGTAAAAGTGCATTTGTTTTATCGTCTGCTCTTAGTGACGCTGCAAAGAAGAAATTCACATGCACTCCTGTTATTTGCCTTAATCGTTTATTAATTCATGAAATTTTCGTTGTTATTTACGTAAAGTACTTTTAGTAATGTACTTAATATCTGTACTTGAGTGCGATTGCCTCTGAGGTGAGTCAGTTCACTTCTGCTATTAATTGTTTATATAGTTTGCCTCTAACATTTTACAGCAGATAGAAAATTCTGCTTCAAAATCCCCAGGTGGATTTTTACACTGAAGAGGTGGTTTTGTATATTAGATCGCTTTTGACCCGGATTTGGCCTGCCTCCAGCGTTGGTATTTCGTCTGCTGATGTTTGTAGTAGCAACGTCCAAACAACTTGGCAATAACCTGTACCGAAACACATTCCAAATATTGATTGATCTTGCTTGGCTCAGGGTAACCGCGTTCTACTATTTGCAAAATCCAATACTATTGTCATAACGCATGCACTAGTAATTGACTTAAAGTGCGAAGTTCTCGTTCAATTTCATTACCAACATCTCTTTATGTCTTTATTGTAACATCATTTCAACCAGGTATCACATTTCAATCTATCTTGTACCAAGCCCGGCTTGGTGTTAAAAGTTTAACTACCAGATAGCTCTGATCATCGAAATTTAACTTCTGCACACCCACATAGTTTCAATTTCATTTCGTTGCAATCAAAAAGCTGAAATAAACCACTTTCAGATATTATTGTTAAGCTCTCTACTTGTAAACTAAGGAGTTTGTATTGTACTGTAAGCATTTCTTTATTGTGGCTTTGAAGAGGCGCAGATCAGAACTTGAGAGGAATGCTTGGTATGCTAGGTATGTGTCCTCACAAGGTAGTTTCGATCCTAGCGATCTTGGCCCGCATTGGTCGAGCTTAAAATCAGAATTAAACTTCCCTTTTTGGAAATCTGTGTAGGTTTTGCCGAAATGTAGTCGAAAGTTTGTTAAACATATAAGATGGTTTGCAACTGGAGAAGTATGCAAAAAGCATTAAAGTACCATGATATATCCGTTCAATATTGTGATTAACATAAAATAACAATAATAAAAGAATATAATGCATAAACAGCGCATGCAATTGAACTTTTAAGTATTTAATGCATTGATATCCCCATCGCTTACATTATGACTAACATATGACATTATACATGTAATTAAAAATGCACAGTGCATTTTACTAAAGTTATCGTTTTTACCGTATTAAGGAAAATATAATATGCATCAGTGTTTAAGTTTTGCAAGGTGAAACTCTCTATATTATTTTATCATTTGCACGATTCAGTATATTTATATATATGTATACGCTTTCTTCTTTGTTTCGAGCTAGATACGTTTCACAAACAGCTGTAAACAATCACGAAACAAAACCCGTATCAAATAAACCCGAACTAACAATGCATAACATGTACACAAGCTTTAACTGGTTAAGTTGCTTACTTGTTTTCGTTGTCTGCATTGATAGGTTCATTATTATCCGTCAAAGTCATGTTTGAAGTATCTATTATTTGTAGAAATGCACATTGAAACATAAGCAAAATATTTTTACTGCGCTCAAAATCCTGCTTTTCAACAACAAATTTCTGTCACGTTGTCAGTCGTTCGCGACAGCCATTGATCGTTTACTTAAGCTCGGTAGTTTCCGGTGAGCGCTCGGTAGTTTCCGGTGAGCGCTCGGTATTTTTCGCTAAATATCGTCGGCAGCGCTCGATCATGATCGTAGTTTATGTTTGGCTTGAGATTTTTGAAAGTATGTAAACAAACATTATATGTCACTGTCCTATTATGAGGACAAATTTACCAAATTTAGCCTTGAGCATGACCTTCGACACGAATGTTATGTTTAAATTAGCGTGCATTTCATCAACAAACTGCAGGAATGTTTATTTACAATGATTATCAAAAATAGCAAATATTGACCATCTATGCACGCGGCGCGTGTGTCCATAAACCGGGGTATAAATTATTTACGCGTTGTTATAAATCCATGCATTCAATCATGTTAACGAATCACTTATAAATAATGTGCTAAACATGCATTTGGTGACTATAAGTGGAATGCATACAGACGCGTAGATTGGGCAAATTTAGGATTACGCATTCGATGCCTTGGTGTATAAAATTATTAACCCCTTCACCCCCTAACCCCACCCTTCGGTTTTCATTTCAAATTCGGGGGTTTTAGTACTTCAACTTGAAACTTCGACCTGTCAAAATGTCATTACGCAACTGCGTATTTGGGTACAACCAGCTACGCGCCGTGCATATAATTTTCAATGCAAGATATTTCAAATATGCAGGATATGACTAATGTTTTTCTATTATATCCTTGTCCAAAAATGACAATAGAATAACAACCTGCATCTATATAGTCCGTTTCATCTGGGAAAAGCCGGTAAAAGCTAGTGAATCACACAACAAGATCATTGTCAGTTGACTTAAGTATTTATCATACTTTAAATTTCACTAAGTCATTCTCGTTTATGCTTCATCGTTCATCTTGTTAATGTACTTTTGTGTACATACATCTCAGGACAAGTTCGCTATCATTTAATGGGGAAAACATTGACCTACTCATTGACCTACTCCTGTCAGTCATGTCTATATATTTTCTTTTCTTCAGTAGGTCAAAGACCGAAGCAAAAATAGGCCAACCTCATTAGACCCCCGTTTCACGCTCTAATTCCTCCAAGTGTCAATACCTTCTTTGCCTATCTGAATAACCTTCAGGCCAATAATATCTAGCAAAAGTCATCAGTTACGTCTGCAAACTAATGATTTAATGTTATATAGAACAACGATTCCTTAAAGTTTAAAGAAGCACTCTTACTCACAAATACGATTTACCACAATTAATACACTTGTTTTGATATATCAAACAGGATAAATAAATCTTAAAAACAATGGTTTTTATGGAGGATACCGATTTTAATTTGAAAGAAAGGTGCAGAAAACGCGGTATTTCTACCTTATTAGAAGATAGTAGATCACTGTTAATCTTTTAGCACTTTCCAATCATTTAATAGTTGTGTGTTTTCAGCTTTTAAATACACGGTTACAATTTTGTTATTAGTAATTAATATTTTCCATCAATGCGTTATTTAGTAAATAATTAAAAGGTCAATCACTCAAAATCTATGTTTGTTATACATGTGTATGTAATGATTTTGAATAAGATTGTCACTTTAAATGTTTCATTTCAACGTTGTGGACAATTAGAGTCAATGACCAGAGCTATGGTGCTCAAGTATTCTTTATGTCTGAGTTGTATCTACGATATTCACCATGTCAGTCAATGCTGTAATTGCCCACTGCGGCATTGGGAAGGCCAACGACTCTGAATGTGTATTGAAAAATGATGAAGATAAAAAGGACAACGACCTTGCGGGCGCTTAATGGACAGCTTGTAGCTGTAGGAGCTTTTTCGAAAGCGAAGAAACAATATTTTTACAGGTTCAATGGTTTAGTTGAAAAGAATGCATTGATCTCTCCAGCCGCAGCATAAAAATTCATGTTTTTTTTATTTAAAAATGCAAATCTTTTGTTATTGCTCGCTTTAAATTCATTATATTGGAAAGATTCTTCAGAAACAGAGCTGAAATATTATTCCGCTATTTTTCAGTAATCTAAATGTATCATTTTTAGCTAATAAAACATAATTGTTATTATTTTATAAGATCATAAATAAATATATAAGGCATTTTTTCAACTTTTGAGATGTTTGTGTTAGGACACCAATAAGTTACACTTCTCGCACCTGGGACTCAGACAATCTACGGTCCTGCTTCGGAACACCTCGGCGATTTTACATCGATAACAACGAAGGAAACTGACCCAGGGGTTCCGAATGGATCTACGGCATTGCTAAATGACTCTTTTACTAATTGACGTATTGTTTTCAGTATTTTGCTTCAAATCAAACAATTTCCTTTTTGATTGTTCTAAAAAACAGAATTCATCACCTATCATATTTTGTCAAACTCTGTATCACATTTAAGAAGTATATGCACACATATATGTCCTCAATAAAAAAGATGATTTAGTTATTCAAAAACATAATAACATTGTGAACTTATTTTGTGCTTTACTTTGTATGTATTTGTGAACATTCTATAGGCGTTTGGTTCGTAATAAACTAGTTTTGGTTTTATATTTGTTTCCCGAAATGTGTATTTGTAGTTTAAAATCAAATGAAAACAAGTGTTATCGTTTGCTTTACGAAAACCGAAACTGGTTTTTGAAAATTATGATCGAAACCCCATTCGAAGGCGGTTTCGTCTGTTAGTTATATCCGAAAACTAACCAGTTTTAAGAAAGGCGCACAGCGGTCCAACACGTATGCTGTAACACCATTTGGTGAAATCCGGCAACGACCATCATTCTTTTAAAGAAACTTAGAAATAATGTCTACTTGCAGAAGCTCCATCAGTTCGTTCAAACTCTGTATTTGCTACTTTAAGCAAAACCTTCGAAACAGGTTTCCGAACCACCGAAAGCCTGGAAACTAAAACTGAAACTAGTTTGGTACCAACAAAAACGCGATTGAGGTGACTGAATTTTATTGATGAATTCGATAGATACGATTAATAAATTTAACATTTCATATTATTCTGTTCTACTTCAGTACAAATTGTAAACAAAATGGCGCTGCACGTTCTTCTTTGCCGGAGTAACTTTATGTGACAGACCTACGCATATGTCCTTTTGCGGGTTCGGGGCTCACAATGCGCCGCCCCGAAAAGGTCCCATAACCCTTTCATCAGAAATATGGCAGTTGCAGTGTTTCCTTTCCAGGTAGTGAAAATGTTACATTGCCAAATCACTTGCAGCAAGTAAGCAAGAACTTGATCATCTAAACATAAAGTGAGACAAAACAAGTAAAGTGATTTCATTCTGCTTGCTCAGCGTTGATAAATAGAGGGGAAAACATAATTATTATTACTATTTTATATTTATGAACAATACGATAATAATTATTCACCGGAACGAAAATACCTAAAAAGTAAAAGAAAACGTCTGCTGTAACATAGCAACGGTTTCCAATCGAATTCCAGGAAAACCTAACAAGGACTGATGTTCGCCTGCCATAATAATTGTATTCGTGAAAGAGAATAATCTCCTTTGTTTCATATTAATTTGGACGACTTTACGTTTTATGTAGGCATGACAGATTGTTTTTGCTGACCTAGTGACATGACATATGATCGACTTCCATGATTTATTATTTCGTGTCCATTTATAATAACCCTGACACTTACGTAGTTCAATATTATGACCAGTCAATTGTAACCACTGCCCCTCCAGGTCCGGGGAATGGCGGGGACTTTGTCTTTCGGTCCAGCCAAGCCCGGGTAAAATCCCCGCCCTGCAGGGACGAAATAGAAGTAAAATCCCCGCCAAATGGCCCCGCACCCCAGGGAACCCTAGGTAAGGCTTATTCCCCGCTATATTTAGTGCGAAGACAAAACCACCGCATTCACCCGGCACTGCGGAGCAAACGGAAAGGTAAAAACACGACCCATTTCCCCGGCTATCCCCGGTATACCCCCGGACCGGGGGGGGGGGGGGCGTGGTTACAATTGACTGGTGCATAAGAATATCACTCGTGACTGTATTACATACAAAACAATGTGTTTGTAGCAAATTGTTTATACGATGTTCAGGAGTATCATTATGATTTTAATCCAAGAAACTATTATTCTTGCAAAAGTGTCCAAAAATGAAACAACTTAATTTGCTTGTATAAATGGGCGTGTACCCCTATAGGTTACACACAACCATTATCATTTACTCTATAATTCAATGTGAAATGATCATTTTTAGACAACCGTGATTTAAAGGCATTTCGAGCGAATGCAGACTATGATAACCATGTATATTCTTTAAGTACAAGCTTTTAATTACATCCAGAGCCAATAAAAAGGGGAATCAAGTTTTTCTTAAGAAAAATCTCTCTACTTAAATAACAAACTCTAAAATTGCACAGTCCGCCATGACAGTTCTTTCAAAATGACCTTTCAACTTTAGGGCAGCTGTTAATGCTTTAGTCTCTACTCTCTTCAAAGACTAATCAAGCAAGAATAGATAGATACTCAAGATATTAAAGTTTCAGGAACATGTTATTTTTTCATTGTATAGAGCATGTGAAAAAATGCTTATCACTCATACACAACATTTTTATTGAGTCTTTTTTCACAAATCGGAGATGCAGTTGACGTAATGATGGTGTCATACCTGTGTCATCTAAGAAATTAACGGACTATTATCAAAGCCGGGGTGAATTATTCTTCAAGGATGGTAAAAAATATGCAATTACATATATACGTTATAAGTATGATAATTAAAATATATTTACATATTGAAATTCTTTACCATCCATCACCGTCATTGCCACATATGGTTATGGCTTTTTCAAATAATGGAATTCCAAATATACATTATGTGCGTCAAAGCTAATTTACTGTCGCTTAACTCTCTATTTAATAACCTTTTTTTTCAACAAACATTGGTTCAGCAATAAGGGGTTATATTGCTCTAATATATATTATGGTATAATGTATACCATATTAATAATGTACAAAATCAAATTAAAACTATATGAACAAATCCAGCATAACTGCCATGTTTGAGGTGCTTTGTACGAGGTATGTATGTGGTGTTTTGTATGTTGTATGCGTGCGGTATGTATGTGGTGTTTTGTATGTTGTATGCATGTGGTATGTATGTGGTGTTTTGTATGTTGTATGCATGTGGTATGTATGTGGTGTTTTGTATGTTGTATGCGTGTGGTATGTATGTGGTGTTTTGTATGTTGTATGCATGTCGTATGTATGTGGTGTTTTGTATGTTGTATGCATGTGGTATGTATGTGGTGTTTTGTATGTCGTATGCATGTGGTATGTATGTGGTGTTTGTATGTTGTATGCATGTGGTATGTATGTGGTGTTTTGTATGTTGTATGCATGTGGTATGTATGTGGTGTTTTGTATGTTGTATGCATGTGGTATGTATGTGGTGTTTTGTATGTCGTATGTATGTGGTATATATGTGGTGTTTTGTATGTTGTATGCATGTGGTATATATGTGGTGTTTTGTATGTCGTATGCATGTGGTATGTATGTGGTGTTTTGTATGTTGTATGCATGTGGTATGTATGTGGTGTTTTGTATGTTGCGTTTCTAAATGGAATGTATGTGTAAGTTTGTGTCTCTCGTTTATTGTTTGTTGGGTAGTCACCTTGTGCCTTCAACAGAGTCATCGTAATTTGTTTGGCTACTGGGCTCCGGTCCTTTTTATTATAAACATTCAATTTGTTTAAAAGCGCGTCTTCTAAATTAATTGCATCAGTAAATTACACATCTTATAAATCGGCACATGTTTTTTTTTTCATTTTATGCATTAATTGTATGTAGTCTGTGTTTCAAAAGTTTCTGAGACATTCAAGGATGTGTTTTATAATAATAATGATACATAATGGTGAAAGAAATGTTTTAACTACCAAACCAATGTCTTGAAACGTGATCAAACAGGAAAATAACATGCTCCACACACGTTGCTTGGATACTTAATACTTATATAACAACAGTTTAATATCCTTGCTTTATTGCGAGAGAGAATCGTGTGACAAACGCCCCTACTCAGCCAGTGGTCATGGAAAAGTTTTAATATCATCCCAACGTGTGTAGCCGCTGTCACGTGGAATATTTCTTTCATATAGACTTGCTTCATTTCATGTCCAATAAAGCAATGAAAATTATCGGGACAAGCCCTAATTGTTAATGAAATGGAAATCGTTCAATCTTAATGTAACTGAGACATTTGTCGCATTAAAAGAAATGAATACAAATATTAACGGCTCGATTTCAATTTCCATTGGGCGGACTGTTCAGAACGTTGTTAAAGTAAACAACGTTGAAAACTAAATCATTGTTAACTTTTAATTCGCTATTGATCGGGAACTTTAATTGATATATTTGTGCTCTGCAGTATTTCTAAAATGATTTATCTTAAAGTTAACAACGTTGTTAACTTAACCATTGTTGACCTTTAAATCGCTATTGATATGGAATTCTAATAGATATTCTTGTGATCTGCAGAATTTCTAACATGTTTTAGACAACTTTTAACACGTTTTATTTAAATATATTAACATATAATCAACTTATTCACGTTAAAAAGTTAACAACAATCTCTGAAATCTCGTTGTTAACTTTAACAAAGCTCTGAGCAATCGGCGCAATGTATATGTTTATCCCTGGGCCCAATTGATTTAACAATCTTAAGTCCTTTATAACAAGACAAAGCTAAGCTCACTATTTTGTTTTGTTAGTAATTAGTATTTAATTTTTATATTTAAGATTTCAGAGACTTTTGAGGAAATTGTCTTTGTGGTAATCACGGTATAACACGTTTTTGTAAAAGGGTTAAGTAACTTCACTCATTGAATGGTAGTCTTTTTCGATAAATTCAGGCCTACGTGTTTTTTAATATTCAACTTTTTAGGCTCATAAATAATGATGGACTTCGTTCGCTGTACGTACCATACAATCCGATTAGCTACATAAATAATACCAATATTGAAGAGCTTATTGAAAACAAAATACAAGTACCTGTAGGTGTTTTGTTTTCCATCGTATACACTTGTATTTGATAGTTGATACACCTGTGTCTGCCCATCCGTTCAAATAATTTGAACATATAAAACTTTAGTTGTCAAACCGGGTTGTGTTTATTTATTGACAATTGGAATCCCGATTGATAATCATGTTCGTGTTTGGCTGTTTTTTAAAGGCATAAAAATAGACAGTTCGTGATGAGATTTGAATCGAAGTTTGCCTCTAACCGTATATTTTGTGTCATCGATAATGCATTCGATATATTTATCATTTTGTCGGAACTTTATAGTTATTTCAGCTTGAGTAAAAAAACACAGCAAATAAAAACAAATGAAAGAAAAAAGCGCTAATGTATTTCCTAAAGGGAATATCTGTTACCATTGGAAACTCCCTAACCAGTTGAAGCAAGGTTGTATGCAGATAGTTTATATAGATTGTGAAACCAGCTATAGTCGGAAAATTCTCAATAGCCTCGCCTCGAAAGGAATTGTTGTACGTGCTTTGTGACGAGGTGTTGACTGGATTGACGCATGCAAGGCGATTTTAACATTTGAGTTTCTATAATGATTTTCAGCTTTGTGCTTTGTCGAGTTTTGCAGGACCAAGATCAGCAGCCAACTGCAAAGCACGAGCTGGTAAAGACCCGTCCCCCCCCCACACACACACTCACGAAAAAAATGAAAACAAATACAAATAAAATAAAGATGCATCATTTATATTGCAATTAAAATGGAGGGAGCGCATATCAAAAGTTACGCACCCCCCCCCCCCCCCCCGAAATTACGATCCTGAAGCCGCCCCTGGCCAGTATATTTCCTACATTGCATATGTCCGTTTCGAGTTTAAAGCAAAGAATGGTTACACAAGAGTTTTGTTCGAACCCGTTTGAATGTTTGCAGCCGCATTCCCTACATGGCATCAGTAATTTATCGCTCAATCCTGGGCTGTATTCAATATTGGTCTTAACTGGATATAAGAACGATGTAGCTAACCGGATTTATTGTTATTAATTACTGATCAATAGAGTTAATGACGTATGACTATAAAATTTACTTAAGATGTATATTGAATACCACCCCACATCTATTTCAATACATTTGGGTACAACCATAATTATATCAGCGCATTCATAACTACATTCAAGGCCAAGAATGATGTGGTTATGGTTACATCCTTTTCCAAAACAGGATGGGTATAGAAAGGTGTTTCATATTATTGTTTAATAAGCGTTATGCAAGAACATACTTGTCATTATTGGGGAATGGCATTTAAGTTATCTTTTGTATAAATCTTATAAGTGTTAAATAGTACACATTAAAGCACGCACTTCAAATATAAAAAACGGACTAGGGTCTGCGCCAATTTCGTTGATAGCGTCGGGTAACCCGATCCAAAAGTACTTTTAAGCGTGATTAATAAATGCGTTATCTAAGGCTGATGCAGGACGCCAAGACGACGTAATTTAGTGTCAATAAATATTGCAGTAAGGGTTTTAGAACAGGACAGAATGCTGCAAAAGAGGGACAATTATGTCGATTATCAATATTAAAAAGACACAAAATGGAAGGAATTGAGTTTAATTGCAGTAATATTAGGTTTCAACTGCCCACTATGTAAATTATGAACGCTCTTATAATCCCGTTATTGGCTTTAATCATAACGATACCTTCGAAAGTCTTTGGTATTTAATTCCAAGAATTCAAAAGGCTGGTCTATATAAGGACAAGAAGGAAATGGCTTCCATAACTCTTTCACAGAAACCACAGCAGTGATTTTTCTTCCTCATTATTTTATTAAACTTACATTTCATATGAATACCAATTATTTCTAGCATTTCTTGCCTCTCTGTAAGTACTTTAGAGTTTTTCCTGTTTAGTTCATTTAAAGATGCACTCTTACTTCTTAATAAGATTTACCACAAGTAATAAAAGTGTTTTAATACTCCAAAAAGAATGAATAACTGTCGAAAACAATGGTTCATATGAAGGATACCGAGTTTAATTTGAAAGAAATGTGCGTAAAACACGGTATTTCTACTTTATGAGACTATAGTAGATCACAGTAAATCTTTTAGCATTCACCAATCATTTAATATTTTTGCGTTTTCTGCTATTAAATCATGACATGGTTATAAACTTGTTGTCAGTAGCTCATATTTTCCATTAATGTATGATTTAGTAAGTTGTTAAAAGTTTATCAGTCTAAATTTATGTTTGTTGGACATATGTATGAATTGATTTTGAATAAGAGTGTCACTTTAAATCATTCACGATATTGTTGCTCTGCATTTGACCTGCGTAGGCGTTTAAAACGCCTTTGTGGCCATGAAGTTCAACGAACCGAAACATAAATTGAATCGCTGTTTACAAGAAAGAGATGTGCCTTGTCAACGTGCAATTTTTTTGAGGGGGAAACAAGTTTCAAATCAACATATTTATGAAACATATCGGTTTCAAAAACTGATCACATTGCGAAGGGTGTGTTTCTTCTTCCCTTACATGTGACTGTCAATATATGATGAAAACAAAGTACGAAGTCTTCATAAAGTATTCAATAGCTTTTATTAATAAACATAGCAGTTGAACAAAACATGTGAACAATATAGTTTGAATAGTTCTCAATAAGTATGACGGTAAATTGCACGCAAATACATAATTAAATATCAAATTACATGCTCTTTTTACGCCGTCTTTGACATCAGCATCAACAATATCTGTTTATTTGTGATATTAGAATGACAACGAATTTACATGCACGTCATTACTTCAAAGGAAAAGTATAAGAAAATAAAAACAAAATTTGTATAATAAATTTTACAAAGACGATGAAATAATGTATCCAATTATTCGTGTGATATCTTTACAGTGTAGTACAATTGTAACCTTCACTGGCTGCCTCTATTAAAACTATATCACATGTTATCAGCATGTCGGCATGTAGTAACATGCCTTTAATCTCTTATTACCCTGTAATGATTGTTATACATTGTCGGTAGTGTCCCGTACTTTACTTCATCACTTAAAACCACGTGTGTTTAAGTGTGACTCATATGACTTCCCGCTTATCCGCTCACTGTTTTAAGTCATATTGTTATCTGTCATATGGTTACACGGTTCACATATGACCAGTAACCCTTACTGCAAAAGGCACATGGTTAATCACTTGACTGGATGGTATATGAGTTTGGTCATATCATGTTCCAAATGTCACCAAAATTCTTGATCTCCTTAAGCGCATTTGAAACTAAATGCACAACCTTAGGATCTACTATGGGCAGTTCAGGCTGCAGTGTTTCACAAAGTGTCTGAAAGGGCGTTGCATCCCAAAACGGATGAGTCCATGAATGAATAATGACACTATTATGTTCTCTTGCATGCATCACCTAGCCCCATCGGGCGGGGCTTAGATAGAACGGCGCGCGGTGCGAAGTACCATGCTTTTTGCTCGCCACGCCCACTGGACAGTGCCTCTTTATAGCATACGTCTGGAATCCGAGTAATCGAGCTTCGGGTAGTCCATGGTTTTGTATGGTGTTTATGGAATGGGATTGGCTTCCCTGAAAGAAAATATGAAAGGTGATGGTTAGCACATCGTTGTGACATTGATATTGGTACACAATATATTTATGGTATCCCATTTTTCTTATTATTACAAGCCTTGTTTCCCAATCCTTTGAAGACCCACACGTAGTGGTTCAATATCATTCATATTATATATTCTATAAATATAAAGGCCAATTGAAAAGTTATCAACCTACCATTATTTACTTAGATGAAGCACGTTTACAGTCAACCGAAGTTGTCCGCAGTTGTCTCTGTCTGTTCATCAATCTGGCTGTGCTCATCAGATGAGCTGGTCACCAGTACACAGTAGAAGTCAACGGATTTACTGTCACTCTTTGACTTGCTCTGTTTGGCCAGATTCTGAAGCGTGCTTTCTTCAACGTTAATAACTCGGATGCCATTCTCCCAGCAGTATGCTTCAATCAGTTTTTGCTGGATATGGGCGGAGATGTTTTTGCACTGCTCTTCAGGTATCGCACATAGGGTAACCACCTCGGGGGTCCTGAAATAACAAGAATGGAAGATTGTAAGTTGATACAAGAGCCGAAACATTTCCAAGTATAAAATAAAACCACAGGACAGACAACAAAATAAAGTTAGAATTCTAGCACGAATAAACCCGTATTATATTCGAGAAGTACGCTTTTCTTTCCTGGCACATACCAAGTGATTATGTAATTTAAAAAATGTACTCACTGTTCGAGGATGCGTGCACACGGGAACACACCCTGAACAAGCCTATCTTCTTTCAGGGCTTGGTAAAGGCTGTCCTCTATTTCCTGCATACCTTCGTCACAAGACCTGTAATAACAGATACATAAACCATGAGAATATCTGAGTCGGCTAGTACAAATATTCGATTAGTCTGCACTAGTTTACATTATCATTGTGCATTGCTATGCGAGGTATGTGGGTTTAAGCGCGATCATCTCCATGCGATTATGCATTCCCAGAATATGGAACACATTTTAAATCGACTTTAACATTTTGTTCTGAATATTAAGCATATTTATAACGCAATTATCACAATTATCAATACTTATTAACCCCGAACTTTCCAGAAAGTTTAACATGCTTTCAGCGTTTCAAACAAAAGCTAAACTAAATACAAAAACAGAAACAAAATATCAAATACTTACATTTCACTATCACTTGAATCGCACACTGAATCTACAGAAGTATTCCTTGCATAATATTTCATGATTAATCCTTTTCCACTATATCTTTCTACGTTGTCTGTATGAACAATATCGTTCGACTATTTAATAATAGCGAAAACGAGCCGCTTTTATACGACTGATCTAGTTCTACCGCAAGGCGAGCGCTGATTGGTCGATCGATGTAAACAGTCAGGCGCTGAGTCTTCCTTGGTGTGTCTCGCGCTAAGCGTACTTTGAACTGATTTACGAAGGCAGTTGACCTCCGCAACGTTCTCTTCTTCGAAGCTTTATCTTTGTTTTGCTTACCAAATATTACAGTTAAATCCTTAAAAACTTGCATATATACTTCAACATTAATGATCGTGTTATGACTGCGTGAAATGCAACTTATTGTTTTCTTTGAAACAGGTCTCTTAATTAACATTTGATAAGATATAATTGACACATACTAAGTTAATTCGATTGAAGCCAATGAGTGGAAAATTTATGTTTTAATCACGTCAGTGACATGTTGATTTGGCCAGGACCGTTGCAGTAAACAATATTGTCAAGCTAAGAGGGTTTTGTTTGTTTTATCTTTTACTTTTGCGTTTTGGGATATTATAAAGGACAGGAAAGTTTACAACACGGATGTAAGCTATGCTACATTTATCAAAATACCTTATTATTTAATACTAGTAGCCGTTATCTTAACCAGGACGTCGTTAAAGATGGGGAAGCTCCGAGGGGCCAGGGAGGGGGCCGGGGGTGACAAAGGTCCTTATCTTCTTTGTTATTTCATAGTCTTGCTTTGCAGCGAGGTGTTCATTGTCTCTTGCAGGCTAGGCAAACGCAAACGTTTCTTTTTTCATGGAGGTGTTCGGCGAGGACAAGAGTCAACGCCCAGGCGCTCTCCCAGATTTTTAGTTGCGTCTGACTCTTGCAAGATTGTTTTACTTTTCATGGTGGTGTTCAGAGTGCGAGAGTTAACGCCCAAGCGCTCTCCCAGATTTTTTATTTCTGCCTCTGTCTCTTGTAAGCTAGTTTTACTTTCCATGGTGGTGTTCTGAGAGGACGAGAGTCAACGCCCAGGCGGTCTTCCAGGTTAGTTCTGCCTCTGTCTCTTGCAAACAAGTTTTACTTCCCATGGAGGTGTTTAGAGTACGGGACAGTCAACGCCCAAGCGCTCTCCCAGAGTTTGTGGTCCTGCCTCCGTCTCTTGCAATCTAGTTTAATTTTCATGGAGGCGTTTGAGTGCGGGTGTCAACGCCCAGGCGGTCTTCCAGTTTTTTTAGTTCTTGCTTGCTCTGCATGCATACAAAGACGGCAATACAATACGATCCATATTTAGCAACGTATTGATTCGTGCAGTTATAGACATTGGTTTTAAGCTAGAGCATATACAGTTTGACACCTGTGACAGTTTTGTCTTTAACCCATTGTGACTCTTCATATCTGACGTAGTTTTAAGGTTTAGTTTTTAACTTCAATTTCTAATGTTAATCTAGGCAGCCAGTATACCTTTAAAGGAACGCACTCAACCCATTAAGAAAAGCTCAGTATATGGTATGGAGGAGATCGGGTGATTAAATTATCGGTGTATAGGGTGGCACCTTCAAAATCGTGAGTGTACCTCAATGGTAGGTCTACATTTGACATGGAGTTGTGCACATAGTTTATTGCGGTGATTCAACCTATGGGGTGAATGAATTCCCCGTGCTTTACAGGAGCTTTGCGTTGGCTAGTATTGGTCATTTCAAAGTTCACCATCTTGACGGGAGGTTGTATCATAAAAAGAGTTAAATATTATCGTCTGCTCTGATAATTCTTGCCTGTGGTCAGTTTGCTTGGATTCTGAATATTTTGCATGCGAATGTCACGGACATTCTGACCATGGGGTTGTTGAATTGTTTAAGAGGGACATCTTTCAGTCGAACCCCTTTCTCACGAGACCGTAGGTCGACTGGGATGCTTTTAGGCAATAGCGACTCAACGGACTAACATATAATAGCTTACTTTTAAAGAATATTTAAAATTAAAAATAACAAGGTTTTCTTTGTAAAAAGAAACACCATGAGTAGATTTGTCCATGCACACTATCTACTATGTGTTGCGGAAATAAAAAATAAAAAACAGTGTAAAATACGGAAAACTTTCCGGTTTCCATATTTTATGTTTAAATCGTATTTTAGACATTAAAAAATTTGTTTAACATCCAAATGCTGCGATTAGACATACAGTCTTGCATACAAATGCTGCAATTCGACCTCCAGTCTTAAGTGCAAATAATGCCATTCGACCTTTAGTCTTACATTCAGATGTTGCCATTCGACCTCTAGTCTTACATGGAAATGCTGATATTCGACCTTCAGTCTGACACGGAAATGCTGCCATTCGATCCTCAGTCTGACATGGAAATGCTGCCATTCGATCCCCAGTTTGACATGGAAATGCTGCCATTCGATCCTCAGTCTGACATGGAAATGCTGCCATCCGATCCCCAGTCTGACATGTAAATGCTGCCATTCGATCCCCGGTCTAACATGGAAATGCTGCCATTCGATCCCCAGTCTGACATAGAAATGCTGCCATTCGATCCCCAGTTTGACATGGAAATGCTTCCATTCGATCCCCAGTCTGACATAGAAATGCTGCCATTCGATCCCCAGTCTGACATGGAAATGCTGCCATTCGACCTCCAGTCTTACATCGAAATGCTGCCATTCGACCTATAAATGCTGCCGTTCGACCTTCAGTCCTACATGGAAATGCTTTGTCATGTACACTATTCTAAGTTATAATTTATAAGCGATCATATCATTCCAAAAAGTAATACATGACGTTCTTCGACCTCCAGTCTTAAGTGCAAATAATGCCATTCGACCTTTAGTCTTACATTCAGATGTTGCCATTCGACCTCTAGTCTTACATGGAAATGCTGATATTCGACCTTCAGTCTGACACGGAAATGCTGCCATTCGATCCTCAGTCTGACATGGAAATGCTGCCATTCGATCCCCAGTCTGACATGGAAATGCTGCCATTCGATCCCCAGTCTGACATGTAAATGCTGCCATTCGATCCCCAGTCTAACATGGAAATGCTGCCATTCGATCCCCAGTCTGACATAGAAATGCTGCCATTCGATCCCCAGTCTGACATGGAAATGCTGCCATTCGACCTCCAGTCTTACATCGAAATGCTGCCATTCGACCTATAAATGCTGCCGTTCGACCTTCAGTCCTACATGGAAATGCTTTGTCATGTACACTATTCTAAGTTATAATTTATGAGCGATCATATCATTCCAAAAAGTAATACATGACGTTCTTGGCCAGTTTTCATTAAATATTTCACCAGTCATTTTCTTACATGTTCATAGTCCAATTATAAATAATGAAAATTGATTTTAACATAAAGGTATGTACTTATAATCAAATCAATGAAATATTTCAAATATTATTTAGTCATAATATCAAATAACGCTTTACAAGTTAGAAAAATACCCTGCTTTGTACCGGTTAGCAAATTTGATGTACATTGTATGAAGAAATTTACTGAAGCTATGTAAATTTGTAGTTCATAATAGTTTATAAGTATTTTAATGTCGAACATTTTGGTATTTCCTCTTTTTAGTTTCCCCATGTCGTTTGACATTATTCGAATTTCATTAATATGTTAATCATAGAAGGGAAGATATTGTATAATCATTTCAAAGTGACGCTGCATTCACGATGCATTTGTCATATCAGTGTGACTTTCATTTTCAGTTTGGGAATGGTAAATTGAAGTTGCAACTGAATGTAGCCGATACTGAATGATCATACTGTAGTTTATTGTCATAGGTCATTGGCATGTGGTACGAACTGGTTTAATAGCGATATTCTCCTCTTATCTTAATGCTATTACCCACAGTGGTTTGAATGGAATGAACTCCTGCTTTGGTGTCATACGAGGCGTAAAATTTAGTGACATTTAACCTAATATTTTGAAAAAAAAATCCTGCAGATTTATCAAATGGGTCAATTATTATTTTTTCTAACGATCTAGCAAAAAAACTATGAATAACTGTGGTTTAACAATGTTAGATAATCTCGGAATGCCTAAGTATCTGACAGATATCTGTCGCGGTATTTTTGGGGCGTAACCTTTTGACTTGCGTCCCTTCCTCCAAACCGGAATCCTTTGGTGTAAAGTGTTGGCAGGGGTGGTGGGGATTATCCCCGAAGAATCTTTTAACATGTCTAGTCTAGTCCGAAATAGGAGATTTTGGGCGTATTGTACAGTTCAAATAAAAAGTAAACTAGGACGATTTAAGGTGGGTCGGGGGGGGGGGGGGGGGCGCCCCCGCAGGGCTGCTCGTTAGTGTTTGTTCATGTAAAAAGAAATTTAAGTAAATAATATGGCTAAATAAAATAAGACACTTTAGCCTGTATACTTTTTAATATGTTTTGAGAAAATAGGACCAACTGCTTTAAACTTGAATTTCTATCAGTTGACCAATCCGGCTGGACACTCATTATAAGTTCAATGTTCTTTGTCGTGGGGACATTCATGAGTTTACATATTAAATATATTTGTAGAATTTAATTCGGTTTATGAATGTATTTATAATTATAGCAACTTGTTTTGACTTTAAGAACGCTATTTGCGTTATGTAATTTTTGTCGGTTTCAGATTTTAAACCCCATTGATATATACGTTTTTGGAACAAACATACGTGTATTGGAAGAATTCGGTCGCGGTAGAACTGTAGATATGGGACGATCGACTTTGTACTCGCATAAACACGACCATCAAAACAGTTCCTCATTTAAAAACATTATCAAGATGACAAAGCTAAGCTAACCCGGTTTACGAATTACGAAAGAAAATGAGTCAAACAAACAAAACAGACTAAAAACTAGGTCATTATTATTATGATGCAAACAACCTTAGAATTGACAATATCAGTTACAGTATATGTATACTGAAATAGGTAAGACGCAACTCAAGGAAAATTTGGTACGCAAATCTCGTATGAACTTAATCTTACCCTTAATTCATGTACCAAGTACCGAGTACGTAACTCGTATGGACTTTATGTTAACCCTCAGGCGCGTAGCTGCCTGTACGCGAATACGCGGCTGAATTCACATGATTCTGACTAAAAAAATCCAAAAAATCAGCCAAAGTTGCAGTATGCGTACTTGACTACATGCTCCTAAAATTGTCCATTTTCCAGTCTTAAATTAGGCACCTCAGAACGCATAGAATGCACCAGATTGCACCTTGGTTTTCAATTTTTCCGAGGGAACATGCCCCTGAACACCCTGAGCACACATGAACAAAGGGCTGGCTATGCCCCTGACCCTAAATTCATGTATCAACTACGTAGCTCACCGCTTTGATTGAACAAGAAGGAAACTAAATAAATAAATGGACGATAGGTAGGACCTGGTACGAGCTAACAGCGATGAATCGGATATGTACTAAGGCTTAGTTCACTGCTAGGTTGATCAAGGACAGTTTAAATAATCTGTACCTATGAATGACTAACAAAGTATCGGAATAACTTCGGCGTCTCATTCAATGTTTGACTAAATACTGGTTTGTTGTATTATGAGGTTTAAATGTCGCAGTAAGTGCAGTTTCCTTTATAGTGGTTTATGGTGACTTTGCAATAAGTCGAATACAAGAGACGAATTAAATGAGGGAATTTAAAATATACATTGTGCATTGTCTGTCCGCGCTGTCAACCTACATCATCGCTCTGACCATCTTAAAATAATTTAAGGACGGATGCATCATCACCATGCACGCCATGATCACCATAAACAGCACCATATTAAGCAGCATATCAGGGGCGGGCCTAGGGGTTGAACCTAAGGGGGCGTAAGCTTTCGACTTGCGCCCTTCCCTCAGACCCGAAATTTATTAAACTTAAAGTGTTGGCAGGGGTATGTGATGGATACTCCCCAAAGAAAATTTTAACAATTTCTAGTCCAATATGGTGCATCTTGTGCGTATCTTAATACTTTTTTCATCGATATTTTAATTGTTTAATTTAAAGTGTTGGCATGGGGGGGGGGATTGGTACTCCCCCAGACAAAAAATAACAATTTCTTTTCCGAAATGGTGCATCTTGTGCGTATTTTATTACTTTTTACATTGATATTGTAATTAAAAGTAAAACGTAATCTTGAACGTTCTTAGGGGAGAGGGCGCCGGCTGCCCCCCCCCCCCCCTCCTCCTCCCTGCTGGAGCCGCTAGTGCATATCTTCGCTTACATAAATGTATTCGTTGTTACTGAAAAGCTTTCGTCTTCTTTGTTGTGTTGTTGTTATTGTTTTTTTAAGTGTCCATGTGCGTATGCTTTCCAATCGTACTTGATATCACCCTGTTATTTGTCTCAGAAGAAACGTGACTGCCCAGAACTAGTGCACCACATTTCTCAAGCAATTTGTTTGAGTTCCAGATCAAAACATGTGCTAGAAGATTTATGACGCTTCTGTTATCGCTCTGATTATCCGCCAAATAATTGTCTAATTGTCTTAAAGACCATCTGTAAACCAGGGCAGACGATTGCGTTAAGTTGTTTGTTATAAAACTCGCACTAAAAAGTTTGATGCAAACAATATAATTATATCTCTTTATTTGTATGCATTTTTATGTTGAGCCCATTTGAATTAATGATTAAAACAATAAAGCACATGATTTAGTTATAGACAAAAATTATTAACCTGTATAAATGTTTTTTTTTTAATTTTTAGCTACGTGACCACACATTTTTCAGTTAAAGAAGCGCCAAAATATCGCTGATATTAATTTATCTGTACTTGAATAATATGGGTTTTTTATCATTAGCAATGTAGTCACACATTCTTCAGTTAAAACAGCGCCAAAATATCGCTGATATTTATTTATCTGTATATAAATAATATGTTTTGTTTTTTGTTTAAATCATTAAAGTGAAAAGAGATTAACATCATAATGCATTTAAATAATAATGAACCTTTTTGGCATCGAGCTATATTCCGTGCCTTTAAGAAAGAAGTCACAAATATTTGTGATGTGAAGAATCTTAAATATGTTCGTGCAGCTAATATTTCTGTTTATTTCAACTCTGCACAAACAATTAAATAAGATCAGATACTCATCGTGCAGATTAAATGATAAAGTTGAACAAGCCATATTTACCACTAGGTTTCACGTAAACATGACGTCATTATTTTCCTTAAACCGATATAATCGATAGCATCTAAGCTGCTTTTTCCTTAAAAGATATTATCGAAGAAAACTATAACCTAACAGCTTACTCTTGACTCTTTCTCTTGCTGTGAAAGATACTAATCTAATAGTTATAATTGTTTCGCAAAGTGTTGCTAATTGCATGAAAAAAAACACAACAACATCGTGAACGTTCAGATCATGCATTCGTTTTTCGGGGAAAAATTCATAAACAAGGATTCATGTTTTAATTTTTCATATATATTTATTTACAAACACCAATTTTTCACATTATACGCCCATTTGATATAACCATAACCTTAAAAATAATTAACAGCAAGTGTTTATCTTCATAACTGAAAAATAGAATAATAAATCACAATGCTAATTTGAATTCATTATAAAGGCAACTGATTCATACTTCATTTTGAAAATATAACTGTTTTGTTTCAAACCACATCTGGGAAATACCAGAAACTTAAACCATGTTGTTTTCTTGGATATAGTTTGCATAATGAATTGTAAACAAGAGAGTTTTTTGCCTATAACAGGATTTAAATAATGTTTTTAAACACACCTATATAATGAATTATAATACACAAAAAACAGCCAAGAAAGTGCAGTGTTTTATAACTGATATAAGTACATCTTAATAACTGATAAAAGTACATCTCATATACATTCAAAAAATTATAACCAAATTGGCGTTAACAAATACATGAACAACTTAAAATACTTCTTGCATATGACCCCAGCCCTGGGATTCAGTTATGGCTAACAGTAGCTTACGTTAGCTCACACTTAATATTGTGTATCCCTGCTGCATCACAGCCATTTACTGCGAGCAGGGAACCAATTCACAAACGTATTAGCTACAAACACCCTTAGTGAACGCAGGGAAGGTTATATGCTGGTTATACTATTTTTTCTCTCCTCCCTCCTCTTTACAATGTCCTCTATGAACAAAATGTCAATTTTATACAAAATGACAATGTACAATGACCAATGACCCCTAATGTATGACCCCTTTAATGACCCTCAACAATTAAAACAACAGTGCACTAAACAGAGCAGCTGCAAAGTCTCAATTAAAGTAAAGGTGTAGAGCAAGTTATACATCCAATAGCATCATAATCAGTTCATCGAAATAGGGAACTTCCTGAAACACCCCACGTTTATGCAACAGCTTTTATTTAAACTGATGCGGATAAACAATATCATAATTATGCTTTAAGCAAAACACATTGTAATCGATCAATCTGATTAGTTCTTCTAGAATGCTCCATATCGTCATTGGACGAAGTTATTTATAGGCACAATCAAGGAACGTAACACAGTTTTAGTTACACAATGTGTGTTCCCAAAGGGGATAGCTTCGTCCTAGATTATGATTCTAGTGTCATGATAATCCATAACATCAGTTTCTTCTTTCCAAACAAATGTTCCATATTCCATTCTTGATGGTCCTTTTTCCGTTCCACGTGCATTTTTTTTGGTGGTCGTCCAAGTGATACGGATGACTGAGTTTCGCCGGTCGTCCATTTGATACGGATGACCGAGTTTCGCGGCATTGGCTGCAGGGTTATATACACTCAACGGGTTCTGAACCTCTTTTTTTCTTCATGTTTCGGATTTTAACCTTTTTATTGGTATTTTCCTGAAAAATAAAAATGAGACCCCATCTAAAACGGAATTTAAATCATGACATGATAATTGATATGCACTCTCATTTCCAAAATGCATACTAGATTTTGACTGTTACGTCACGAGAATAACTTTAAAAATAAAATATAGATCAATGCATGAGTCCGTTCCAGATTTTGTCCTACCAAACGAAACAGAACATTGAACAGTTTAAGTAACTGGGAGGTAGTATTTTAACATGCACTTAAAGAATCATAGCTCAGAACCATAATGGAAAGTTACTCATACATCAAATGCTTGCGTCACGGAACAAAAACAATTAGCAAACAATTAGCAGACATCTTCATTACAGAAAACAATGACCCATTTCCCCCGTTTTTGTAAACCATTTTTTATCATTTTCCCGATTGTTTGTAAGCCGCTAACAAGTATAAAATGGTAACATTTCACAGTTATTACATACCTACTAATGGTGAATGACCTTCTGTAAACTCTCTTCAAATAGGCAGGTCTAACTGCGTGACTTGTTTAGACCAGATGAAATCCAGCAATCGATGCTCGTGCTTATTGATGTGAGGCTTGGGCGGCCACTCGACCAACACACAGGAAGTGTCAAGAGTGGGCGTGGTCACAGGGTTGTCCATCTCGCTCTTTAACTGGGCATCCTTGTTCAACAGGATTCCCATCTTCTCGCTGTTTTTGATCTGGAAAAGAAGAAATACAGATGTTAGAGACCAAAACAAAATTAGCAAACAATATATCAACCACGTGTCCCATTAAATTGCCCATCATAAACGCTTAAAATCTACTTCGGACTCCACACATTTTGACCAGCTCATTTGCGTTCATACCCCGATAATGACATCAACCCCGCAATTCATTCCTTAAATGAACATTACAGGGACAGATCCAGGATTTGACGTTTAAGGGGGCGCTACTGAAGGGCGTTACCTTAGCCTTGCGCCCCTTCCCAAGAACAAAAATTCATTTGGTTTATAGTGATGGAAGGGGGATTCGGAGCACATTTTAACAATCTCTAATCCAAAAGAATGCATTTAGAGGCGTTTTTGTTTACTCCTAGATTAAAACAAACTAGGTCGATATTTTTTTTTTGGGGGGGGGCGCCCTCTCCCTGGATCCGCTCATGACAGGGACAAGCCCAATAGTCAAAATTTCAAGTTTTAAGTATTTTTTCAAAGAAACAAAACGCATGTGTTTACTTAAAATTAATTTTGCGCTCCCAGAACTGTTCGAGGACGTGATTATATTGACATGGCCAACATCCGTAATCGCTCTGAATTTCTCGGAAGGAGTACAGAAAACATGTGCGTCGTTAATGATCTAGACTTCGTGTACTTTAATCCCATCATGTTCTAGGAAGTTAAATGTCTACACGGGGAAACACCAGTAGGCCTAATACGCGGAAACCGAGTTTTACTTCCTAAGTTAAAAATGTAATATCATACAACACTTCGTTAAATGAACCTTTATCAAATGCACACAAAGCGTGATAAATAATAACATTTAACCTTTGTAGTGGCTTGCATTCAACTCATCCTGATTTTTAACTTCATAAATTTACGTAATTAACATTGCAAAGAACGACTACTCTCGGTTAAAAAGGAACAAGTCACGTTTTCATTGTAGATACGAATCTAAATGAGTGTACAAAGTTGAATTAATTTAAATAAATGCAAATACTAACTTTTTCACCACGATGACTATTTGGCAAGCTACAAAACCGTACCTTGATGACTTGTATGTCGTTTTCAAGGCAGTACGCTTCAATGAGCTTGTGTTGCATGGACGTTGTGATGTCCGCAGGCGCCGTTTCCGGTAGCACGCACACCATAACCTCTTCCGGTCGCGTGGTGAGACGGCTGGCACTATCGAACACACCACAAACAAGCCTTCCGTCGTCCCTCGCTCTCACTAGGACCTTACACAGGCATTGGCCTGAAGACTTCTCAATTCTGGAATAATAAAAAATAAATGTTAGAATTTGATATATTACATACTTCATTTAAATACTTATATGTTTATAGCACATCAAAATAAATTCATATCAGTGCTACTAGAGAGAAAGTGTAACTTTAATAGTGGTGACACCTCCCCCCCCCCCGGAGAGGGTGGATAAACACCTTAATTAGACATTTCCATATATAATATATATTATATATACACAATACTAATTATAACATGCAACTCAAGCGTTGTTTCCCAGGAAACGCAGGTAACCAGTTGTGCAATACTATTATCATCAAAAGCTTTAAGACCACCTTAGTCGATCAATAGGACACGTGGAATAAATTATATATACAAATAATGCGACAAAAAGAAGAAAAAAAGTAGAAACTTACTTTTTCTCTGGCATGCTGATTTCTTCGTGATCTGGTAGCGTCATTTTTAGTCCAAAATTTGTTAAAACACTGCTTTAATCACAAAAATAAACTGTTGGTAACTATACGTCCTAACTGTTTGCAATAAGACTTTGGAATGTCAGATTAAAGCACACTCACATGGTTTCTATCGGTAATCAGGACTTCCCCTATTGCGTGTAAAAACTTGTCGGCCGGGAAACACCTTGACCTCAGCTCTGATTGGCTTAACACCTGCGCAATTCACTGATGTAAAATTGTGGAATTCCGTATTGCATTATACGTTCACAGGAATGATTTTGATTTTAGACACTAAATAAGATTCATTGTGGATTCCTTTAGCCATATGTAAAAGAAAACTTGGAATAACCGATGAAAAAGGTCATATAAATGTGAAAAATGTCATGCGGTAGGTCAAATTCTCCCAACCTTGTAGGTCACGTGATCGTGGGAATTTCCAAAATCAGAAACGTAGCGAAATCGTTGAAGTTATTGCACAACGTTGTGTTACGAAGCTTTCTATCCCGGGAAGCCGAGCCCGGACCTGTTTAGCTAGAATTCTATTTTTAGATATTACGTTAGATAAACGTTTTCCAAGGCCAAATCCATGATGGTCTCGCCAGCGTGGAGGCCACGTTATAAGTAATATTGATATACTTAATAATTTGACTTGCTGTCATCTGACTTTCAAAGGGCGGCTGATGCAATTAGATACCGAATTTCAATTGGGTCATACTTTGTTTCTGGGGCTCTTCGTTACCCGTGGAACGTTAATTAGTACCAGATTTTAGGCATCTTATACCTAGGGGCAGGATGCGTTTTTAAGCCACACCCTATAAGCCACGCCCCCCCCCACCCCCCAAATATATATATATATATATATATATATATATATATATATATATATATATATATATATATATATATATATATATATATATATACATAAAAAATAGATGTATAAGAATGAATAAAAATCCCCAGGCTTACTTATATGATGGGGGAACTGTAAATTGTAATAGCTAACAAGAATTATACATATTATCCTATTATTCTATAACCTTTGTACTAGTCTATAAAATGTATAATTCTTGATAGTTATTACTAGTAACAGTTCCCCCATCATTATTAATAAGCCTGGGAATATTTATTTATTTTTTATATATTTGTTTGTTGTTGGTGTTGTTTAAATTGGGGTAAAAAATACAATAAAGAATATAGGATAGGAAATCAAGTTTAGCAAACTTTTGTTAATTCCTCCCCCTCCTCCTTTCATATTTGCACTTTCGTATCGGAACAATTGTGTGGGTATTATGAAACAGTCTACTTGTTTGTAAATTATTCAAGGGCGAAATCTTGTGGAATGTGTTTATTACGTAAAGATTCTTTCGTAAGAGTACGCCAGTTTTTATCAGTGTTTAGGTTATTGTTGGCGCGAGTATACATACATTAAAGGGGAAGCTAATGTTGTTTTTTGAACAATTATATCATACTCAGTAATGCCAATATTTGCAAGAAAGACAACTCCAAAATCAGATGTCTGCAATATGCTGGTATGAGTTGTACCGCTTGTTGTCAATCGTTACAGGCAATGTAATAACATTATTAATTTTGAATTACGTGGTTTGATCAATCAGTTTTTTTACTATTGTAGAAATGCGCTTCTATATGTCGTGTTGAACTCGAAATAATAAAAAAATGAACCCTTTTTTAAATAATTAGATTTTTTACACGCTACCCTATATTCATAAAGAAATCTTATTTCTTCTATAATTTACACTTTATTTCACATATGCGTCCGTCGGAAATAAAAAATTAATCGATTTTGGAAGTATTCTTTACTTTAGGACACCGATGCTCCATGTAATTATATACCTAAAAAGACACATTTTACGATATCCCTATCATAAACATAACCTTGTAAAAATGCGTCGTCCTTGAATCGATCCAAGGTCGTCATCTTGGTAGGCAAATTTGCTATTACACCAAAGAAATTAATTAATTACATAAACTACACAATTTAAAAAATGTGCGTCGGCCGGGAATCGAACCCGGATCGACTGCTTGGAAGGCAACCATGCTAACCTTTACACCACCGACGCCTCATCCACACATGTTGGACATAATAAGTGAAAACTGTGCAGTAGCCTTGTGACATACGACGTTCGATTGCAATCGATTGAAATCTTAAAAAGAAGTAGGCAATTCCGAACTGGTGTCATTTGCCCTTTAAGATAACTCTTTATTTTTCGTTTATATTAATATATTTTTTTATAGAACATTACAAAATCCACATTTTTTTTTTGACAATTGAACGCTGGAAACGTTTAACGTGACACTCTTATTCAAAATCAATACATACACATGCATAACAAACATAGATTTAGAGGGATAAAACTTTAACTTACTAAATCATGCATTTATGGAAAATATTAATTACTGATAACAAGTTTATAACCGTGTACTTAATAGCTGAAAACGCAAAATTATGAAATGATTGGTGAGTGCTAAAATATTTACTGTGATCTACTATAGTCACAAAAGGTAGATATACCGTGTTTTCTGCACCTTTTTAAATTAAACTCGGAATCCTTCATACGATCCATTATTTACGACATTTTATTCTTCTCTCTTGGTAAAAAAAACCCACGTGTTTAAACTATGGCAAATCTTCTTTGGGAGTAATAGTGCATCTTTAAATGTCATAATTCTATTTTTGGGAGTCAACATGGTTAAAGCACATACAATTTGGTATTTATGCATCCTCGGCACACCAGTGTATCATAACCTATACGAGGCACCCCAGTATACACTGGGGTGCCGAGGATGGTATTTATGGTAACCCCGGGTTGACTCTTTAAGGGCAGACTCCACTAATTAAGTATCCTTAATAATCACTAGTCTGACAATTGACCGAATTGCATTCAAGATAACACACATTTTTAGTGCATCATGACCCCAAAGACCATATATGGATAGAAATCTCCACTTGTGTATTCGGAAAAATGACCATATCTGATGAACGAGAACAAACGATACCGTGAAAATGAAAACAATAAAAATTAGATCAAGTAGATCCAGCATGTTCAGTTTGTTTTGAAAGTAAAAACCACTCAGCTAATTGTTAGGCAATGAACCGAGATGGTAAAACCATACGTTAACAAGGACGTAGCTAGCCCAGAATTGATGTGCAGGCCCAGTTTGCTAGCAGAGAGAGGGGAGGCCCGGTTCGCAAGCGGGGGGAGGGGGAGGGGAGGCCCAGTTTGCTAGCGGGGAGGGGGATCTATTTGTTTATAATGCGGGGTATTGCTACGCCAGTGTTTGATTTCTGTCATGTGTTATTTAAAAGTAATAAGGCGTGTAACAATACGTACAAAAAGTAGGCATTTCCGAAGTGGTGTTTCTTTACCTACATCCGCGGTTGTTTTAAATAGAAAATGAAAGAGTTGTTTCCAATTGCAGTTCAATTAGGGCGTTTTTATTTGTAATAAACTAGTTTTGGTTTTAAAATCGGTTTCCCGAACTGTGTATTTGTTGTTACAGTTTCAAATAAAATGAGAACCAGTTTCATCGTTTGTTTTACGCAAACCGAAACTGGTTTTCGAAACATCGAAACCCCCTCCAGAGGCACTTCCGTCGGTTGTTCTATTTATAAACTAGTTCAATTTGAAAAAAACAACATGGCGGTCAGTGATCCAACACGCGCCGGAACACCATTTAGTTAAAACAAGCAATTGACCATCTGCGATATCATTGTTTTGAAGAAATTCAGAAGTAATGGCTACATGCAGAAGCTCCATCATGTTGTTTAAATTGTACATAAAACCATGCATTTGTAACTTCAAACAAAACTTTTGAAAAAGGTTTCCAAACCGCAGAAACCAAAATTAGTTTGGGATGAATAAAAAAGCCTATATAAAAGGGGTGCTAATATTGTTTTTAAACAATTGTAGCATCATTCGGAACTCCTCGGCCATTTTCCATCGAAAACAACCTCGGATGTATGCCGGTGCATGAGTAGAAGTAGTTCGGCTAAGAATTATAATAGTATTTATAAATAGTAGTGTTTAAACCTGTATGTGTATGTCTCAGTTTAAAATGATTGCCAGAGAAGTTTTTATTTGCATAAATAATTCAAATTCTCAAAAATAGAATCATAACTTTTAACTGCTAAGTTGTAATAACTACACAATCTGCTTGAAAAAGAGTAAATGTAATGTATTCTGACATTGTAAACCATCCATATACAGCCGAAGCTGTTTTCTATGGAAAATGACCGAGGAGTTCCGAATGTTATAGTATACAGAGTTAATACCATAATAGGCAAGAAGGACAACTCCAAAATGAAATGTGTCCAATATGGTCCTATCAGTTATACCGCTTGGTAAACCTGTAGTGTTATTATCCTTGCAAAGGTCGCCAATATAACGTAAACTAGGATTAAGAACAAGGCCATGTGATATTTATTATTATTTTTTTAGTATTCAAAATTACTTCGTATGGCCAAATAGTGTTTAGTTTTACTTTTGTAAAAATGCGCTTAAACTCGAAATTATGAAAATAAAATAGAGCCTCTTCTCCAAATAATTGCATTTTTTAAAATGTGCGCGTCGGTTAAAGACGCACTCTTACGCCCAAATAAGATTTACCACAATTAATAATATTGTTTAAATAAAAGGGATGCATTAATAAATGTCGAAACAATGGTTCTGATTAAGGATGCCGAGTTTAATTAGAAAGAAATGAGCATTAAACACGTTAATTCTACCGTATGAGACTATAGTAGATCACAGAAAATCATTCATCATTCACCAATCATTTAATATTTTTGCGCTTTCTGCTATTAAATACACGGTTACAATCTTGTTATCAGTAATTAATATTCTCCATAAATGCAATATTTTGTAAGTACTAAAAGATTTATCACTCAAAATTGACGTTTGTTATACATGTGTATGCATTTATTTTGAATAAGAGTATCACTTTAATAAAGAAATATCCTTATTCCCTGCATATTCTACGCATTATAAAATATGCGTCGGCCGGAAATTGAACCCGGATCGACTGCTTGAAAGATTTTTGTTCAACAGACGCTCAAGGCAATTATGTTTTTGAAAAACACATTATATATTTGCACCTCAACTTTACTTATTTAAATGAACTGCCTTTCGGCAATTGCGAATATTTACCGATAAACGCAACTTCTCCGGATATGATCGGATCGTGAATCATCGGATAAAAGGGGATATATATATATATATACATTTGTATGTAAATTGAAATTTGTTTATCCTGATATTGTTTATAATTTGTCAGCAGTTCCCGAAAAACGTGTATGAACATGCAAGAAAGTGTTAATTTATTATATGTTAAATGTATTGTTGTCATTAGTGTTTCAACATGTTTTACGTTTAAAAGTGATCTATAGTGAGTGTGTTTTTTTTACCCGCGTTATTGTTACGTAATTTCATAAACTGTTTCCGGTTATAGTCATGTTATTCCTTTTACAGAATGGATGAGAAAGAATGTAGTATTTTTTAACAATTCTTGAATAAAACAATGAATTATTGGTGCAAATGTAAATAATGAATTGCGAGATTGATGTCAGTATCAGATTATGAACGCAGTTGGGCTGGTTAAAGCGTGTGGAGTCCGAATATGCGTCGACTGGTAATCGAACCCGGATCGACTGCATGGAAGGCAACCATTCTAACCTCTACACCACCGTCGCTTCTATTTATTACAAAATGACCTGAGAAAGTGTGCACTATGCATGGAGTTAAATGAAAAAAAAACATTTTGGACGTTTATAAAATAATATTATATAATATACATCATGTGTTTCCGATCTCCAAAAGATCACTGTGTCGGGTTTAACATGATTAAAATGATGTGACCAAACTGAGGCTGTTCCACTCGTGAAAATATTGCTTTTCATGATCATTCTTATCTTACAACGAATTCAACAAATATCATCTATGAAATGTTTTCAAGAGGACAGTGCCAAACTGAAATAAATATTTATTTCTGCAGACGTTTCCTTTTATATTGGATCATATCAATATAATAATTGTGCTGTTTATAAACGACATTTAAGGCGGACTTTCGCTTAAATATAGGTCACATCATTTAAGCATATTTTATACACATGTACTCGTACTGCACACAAAACAATATTTTTGGTCCGTACCGTATAATAAGAGGCGTCGGTGGTGTAAAGGTTAGCATGGTTGCCTTCCAAGCAGTCGATATGGGCTCGATTCCCGGCCGACGCACATTTTGATATACTTGTATGTTCTTTATGCCATGAATATCGTATACTGTGTCTTACTTAGGGATATATGGGGGCCTTACATGGAGCGTCGGAATGAACTGTTAGAAATGTTTCCTCCCAATCCGTGTGATTTATAATGTGTATATATTGAAATAAATAAGAATACGTGATGTACAACAAATGTAATACAACGCGTACAATCATAGAGGATTTTTAAAAAAAGCCGTGTATTACTTAAGAATGTGCGGAATAATGGGTTATTATTGTTATCTTTAAAACCGTCAATATCGCTCAATTATAACCAAGGCCTGTGTTCAGACAAACGAAAAGATCATTGTGCCAAGTTGAACATGTTTGAAATGATGTGACCAAACTGAGGCTGCACCACTCGTGAAATCTGCATTTCATGATCACTCTTATCTTACACCAAAATTCAACAAATATCCTCCATGGATTTTTTTCAAAGTGGAAAGCGGCAAACTGAAATATGTATTCATATCTGAATAAATTTCCTTTGAAATTGGACCATATCAACATAATGATTCTGCTGCTTATAAACAACAATTAAGGCTGACTATGGTTTAAATAAAGGTCGCATACTTTCAGGACAAATATTCCCTTTTTATAAAGCTTACTGGAAATAAATCAATTTTTGGCCGTGGTGAATAACAACAGGCGTCGGTGGTGTAAAGGTTAGCATGGTTGCCTTCCAAGCAGTCGATCCGGGTTCGATTCCCGGCCGACGCACATTTTAATATTACATGTATGTTATTTAAGCCCAGGATATCGTAAAATATGTCTTGCTTAGGAATAAAAAGGGAGCTTCGACGGTCCAAAGATAAGAATGGTTGCCTTCAAAAAATTCGATCTGCGTTCCATTCCCGACGACGCCTATTTTTACAATGTGTTTTGTTTTTGTAAAGAACATCGAATACTGTGTCTTTTTAAGGATATAACTATATACATGGAGAACCGGGATGAACGGTTAGAATTTTTTCCCTCCAATCCGTCGATCTGTGATATATAATGTGCAGATATTGTAAGAAATGAAATATTTTTTAGAATACGTAATGTACAAAGCAAATGTTAAAAAACGTGTATGATCGTCGAGGAATATTCAAAAAGCCGTGTATAACTTAAGAATGCTCGGAAAAATGGTTTGATATAGTTATCTCTAAAACCGTCAATATCGCGCGATAATAACCATGGCCTTTGTTCAGACAGACGAAAAGATCACTGTGCCGGGTTTAACATGTTTAAAATGATGTGACCTAACTGAGAATGCGCAACTCGTGATAATATTGCTTTATAAGATCACTCTTATCTTACACCGGAATTGAACAAATATGCTTTATGATTTGTTTTCTAGAGGACAATTTCAAACAGAAATATGTAATTATTTCTGCAGACCATTTTATTGAAAAATGGACAGTTTCAATACAATGATTGTGCTGTTTTTAAACAACATTTAGGGCGTACTATCGGTTAAGTATAGGTCGCATAAATTCAACACAATTTATTCCCTCTTTATAAGCGCGTACCTCACGGACACAGATATGTTTTTGGGCTTTACTCTGTAGTAAAAGGCGTCGGTGGTGTAAAGGTTAGCATGGTTGCCTTCCAAGCAGTCGATCCGGCTTCGATTCCCGGCCGACGCACATTTTTATATTGTGTAGTTTATGTCATGAATATCGTCATATGTGTCTTGCATAGGAATATACAGGGAGCTTCAGCGTTATATAGTTTTGTATGGTTGCCTTCAAGAACTCGATCTGCGTTCGAATCCCGACAACGCCTATTTTTTAATGTGGTCTTAATGTAAGAATATCGCATTCTGTGTCTTTTTATGGACATTAGTACATGGTGCGCCGGGGTGAGCGGTTAGAATTGTTTCCAGCCAATCCGTCTATCTGTGATTTATAATGTGTAGATAATCTCAGAAAGAAGAGTATTATTAGAATAAGTAGTGTATAAAACAACCGTTATAAAATGCGCATAACCTTCGAATATTTTTTAAAAAGCTATGTATTACTTAAGAATGCTCGGAATAATGAATTATTATAGTTATCTTTAAACCCATCAATATCGCGCTTAAAAAACCAAGGCCTATATTGAAACAATCGAAACGATTACTGTGCCGGGTTTAACAACGTTGAAATGATGTGGCCAACCTTAGAGGCTGCGCCACTCATAAAAACATTGCTTTTTATGATCACTCTTATATAACACCAAAAGTCAACAAATATCCTCCATGGTTTTTTACCAACAGGGCTGCGACAAACTGATATATGCATTTATCAATGCAGATTCTTCCTTTGAAATTGGACCATATCCATGTCATAGGGTGAGAAAAACGTGCAGCCAGACCGGGGCTCGAACCCGGTACCCCTCGCTGACTGAGGTACCGGACCGCTTACACAACTTTTCAACAACTGTAAAGGTAAGTATACCGTGACATACTTACCTGCCACGTTGGAATTCGTTCCCGAATTAACCGGAATAAGAACAAGGTTAACATAATCTCGACGAAACCACGGATAGAATATTGAGTATATATATATATATACAGACACTGTCCCTCGTTTGGCGCCATTTGTCACAGGGTGAGAAAAACGTGCAGCCAGACCGGGGCCTTGATCGGGGACCCCTTGTTGACAGGGAGAGTGCTTTACCGACTGAGCTACCGGACCGCTGAAACACCTTCTCAAAACCTGTAAAGGTACGTATACCGCGACATACTCCCCCGCCAATTTGGAATTCGTCCCCGAATTAACAGGAGTGAGAAAAAGGTTAACATGATCTCGATGAAACCACGGGTATGACATTGAGTATATATACAGACACGGCCCCACTTTTGGCGCCATTTGTCACAGGGTCGCAAAAACGTGCAGCCAGACCAGGGCTCGAGCTGGGGACACCTCGCTGACAGGGTGATTGCTTTACAGACTAAGCTACCGGACCGCTCACACACATTCTTAACATTGGTAAAGGTAAGTTTACCGTAACATAAATGCAATGTTTGTGCTGTAATTAAACAACATTTAAGGCGGTCTTTCGTTTAAATATAGGTCGCATATTAATTTCAGCACAGATATTTGTTTTTATATGCGCATACTGCACACAAAACAATATTTTTGGGGCCGTTTCGTGTAGAAGAAGCGTCGGTGGTGTAAAGGTTAGCATGGTTGCCTTCCAAGCAGTCGATCCGGGTTCGATTCCCGGCCGACGCACATTTTTAAATTGCTTGTTAGGAATATAAAGGGAGCTTCGATAGATTAAAGTTTAGCATGGTTGTTTTCAAAGAAGTCGATCTGCGTTCCATTCCCAACAACGCCAATTTTTACAATGTGGTGTTTATGTAAAGAAATCCACATACTGTGTTAAGTACATGGGGCGCCGGGGTGAACGATTAGAATTGTTTCCTCCCAGTCCGTCGATCTGTGATTTATAATGTGTAAATATTCTAAGGAATAAGAGTATTTTAAGAATACATAGCGTAAGAAACAAATGTTATATAACGCGCTTAACCGTCGAGGAATATTTAATAAGTCGTGTATAAATTTGGAATGTTCGGAATAATGGTTTATTAGAGTAATATCGCGCATAGAAAACCAAGGCCTTTGTTCAGACAATTGAAAAATGTATTTATTATTGCAGGCTTTTTCTTTGAAATTTGACCATATCAATGTCTCAGACGAGAAAAATGTGCACCCAGACTGGGGCTCGAACCCGGGAACCCTCGCTGACAGGAGGAGTGTTTTACCGACTGAGACACGGACCGCTTACACTCCTTCTCAGCACATGTATAGGTAAGTATACCGTGACATATTTCCCTCTCCAAGTTGGAATTTGTCCCCGAATTAACAGGAATAAGAACAAGGTTAACATGTTCTCGACGAAACAACGGATATGACATTGAGTATATATACATACACAGCCTCTCGTTTGGCGCCTTTTATCACAAGGTGAGTAAAAACGTAACGCCAGACCGGGGTTCGAGCCGGTGACACATCGCTGACAGGGCAATTGCCTTATGCTACGTTTACACTATGTTCCCGGTGGCCACGGCAGCCCCGTTTCAGACAACCGTGGAGAAAACGGGATAAACGTTAGACAGCGCGGGGGAACGGGATATGCAAACGTGACAGACCGTTATTGCCGTGCATGCCGGGCCAGAATTTTACACTGTCAAAAAAATTGCCACGGCAGCCACGGTGTGGATGAGAAACGTAGTAGGTCGTAGTAAAACGGGGTAAACGCAATGACACGTGACAGTACGTGACAGTACGTAATAGGCCGTTACACAACTTATAAATCGTCCATAGGGGGGCGGGAATATGTAATCCCCGGCATCTGAAGTTCCTTTCTAGTTTTATCACGTTGTGCTTCGTTTTGTCACGGTTTTCACGGCAAGCGAGGGTGGACGATAGCCGTTTCTTTACGTTTCATTTGCGGTGAAAACACAAAATCTTCTTCATCTTTGGAATTCATGTTTACTTGTCGAAGTATTCTGATACAGTGATTGCTGTTGCCTGGGAGATTTTCTTTATACCGTGGACACAAACGTAATCCAAAGCTCTGCGGTGTTCGCGTTCGATGCATAGGAGGCCTTGACAAAATGTGGAAAACGCATCAGACCTAGATGAAGACGTGAACACGTGAGGGATCCTATCAGAACGTATCGGACCGGGACGCAACGTACATGCATCCCTGGTAGACCGCGCCCGGACCTTAGTGCGCCTTGGACGAACCACTTTTTCGCCCCTACGGCTTGTCACGGTTACCTTGATAAAACGTGAGGAAACTTAGCACAACCTTACAAAACTTTTTAATGGAGACAAAAATGGCCAAAATCCCACGGCGAAATACGTTTCGGGCAAACGGGGCTGCCGTGGCCACCGGGAACATAGTGTAAACGTAGCATTACCGACTGAGCTACCGGACCGCTCACACACCTTCTCAACACCGGTAAAGGTAAGTACACCTTGACATAAAGGTAATGATAATTTTGCTGTAATTAAACAACAATTAAGGCGGTCTATCGGTTAACTATAGGTCGCTTAATTTCAGCACAACTATTCCCTTTGTTTACGCGCATTCTGCGCACAAAATGATATTTTGGCCGAATCATGTAAGAAGAGGTGTCGGTGGTGTAACGGTTAGCATGGTTGATGGTTCGATCCGGGTTCGATTCCTGGCCGACGCACATTATTAAATTGCTTGTATGTAATTTATGCCATGAGTATCGTATAAGAGTCTTGCTAAGTGATAATAGGGAGCTTCGGTGGTTTCAAGTTTAGCATGGTTGCCTTCAAAGGACTCGATCCGCGTTCGATTCCCGACGACGCTTACCTTTACAATGTGGTGTTTATGTCGAGAATATCGCATAATGTTTCTTATAAAGGATAAAACTACCTTGAGCGCCGGGATGAACAGTTAGAATTTATTCTTTCCAATCCGTCGATCTGTGATTTATAATGTGGAAGAAATAAGTGTATATTAAGAATATGTAGTGTACAAAAGAAATTTTATAAAACGTGCATAACCGTCGAGGAAATTTTAAAAAGCCGTGTAGTACTAAGAATGTTCGTAATAATAGTTTATTATAGTTATCTTTGAAACCATTAATATCGCGCTTAGAAAACCAGACAAATGTAAAGATCACTGTGCCGGGTTTAACATGTTTGATATAATGTGACCAAACTGAGGCTGCGCCACGCGTGAAAGTGTTGCTTTTTATGATTTCGCATTTCTTTTACCGAAATTCAACAAGTATCTTCAATAGATTTTTTCCAAGTGGACAGCGGCAAACTGAAATATGTTTTCATATCTGAATAATTTTCCTTTAAAAGTGGACAATAAAATGAGTGTGCTGCTTTTAAACAACATTTAAGGCTGACTACGGTTTAAGGTATTAGCCGCGTAATACACACTTTTTTAAAAGCTTTAACCGACAACATAGTTATAATCACGGTACACTATGGGACTTTTATCCAAATTTTGAAGATTTTTTACCGTGAATTAAATAAGTTATTTATGTTTCATTACACCCACCCCCAAACTCCAAGGGCTACAAAGAGCGACAAGTAAATATTTTGTCTATATTTGAATTTTTTTCGCATTATCAGAGATTATGAAATAAACACAACAGTTTCTGGTAAAATAAACTTCAGTTAAAAGAAAACTTAAGTTCAAACGAACACATTATTGATACACATGGAACAAATCATTTTGATTGATCTTATGATTCTTCGGAAAAGAGCAGTTTTTCGATGTTTGAAAATATATAGCAGTTTTATAAAATTCATAAAAAATAGTTAACTATAAGGCAAGCTGCTGAAATCATTTTAGATATTATCTATGATGTCTATTGAACAATTTAAAAGACAATTTATGATAGTCTACCGTCCAGTTTTGAAGAAAATATACATAATGTCATGTTACCATACATTTTTATAGCTAATAAAATGCTTAAAAATCAACCTTTTTCTTGTTAAAAATTATAAAGCTTAATTGGACTTATTCATAAAATGTACTCTTTCAAATAAATGAATTTTACTTATGATACTAACTCAAAATACAGAGTTTAAAACAAATTAGTGTACTTTTAAACTAAAATATGTGAAGAAACAAGAACACTAAGTGGGCTCGCCCCTCCAAAAATATCAGAGTGAAAATTCTCAACTAATGTTTTTTTTTTAATATTATAACATGTAAACAATCTCTGTGGGTAATTTGATGTATATCTGTTTTATTTTGTCATTGGTATTCTAACAATTAGTTTTTTTTCACAATAATTCTTCACTCTTCAACATTTGAAGTTTGGTCTGTTCCCATGCTTTGTACTTGTAGTGTGTGCACAGATGATAACTACTCAATGCTGAGTCAATGCTGATTTGGTTTTCATGCACCTTCAGGTACTTAACCCATCAAAAATGTTTAGTGCTGTAAAGGAAAAAAATTGTACTTTAAAGCCTTTCTAACTAATTAGTATAGATAATTATACTGCTTCGGTTGTTTAAGGTTTAGCATGGTTGCCTTCCAAGCAGTCGATCCGGGTTCGATTCCCAGCCGACGCACATTTTTAAATTGCCAGTATGTAGTTGATGCCATGACTATCGTATAATGTGTCTTGCTTAGGGAAATATAAGGAGCCTAGTTGGTTTTAAGTTAAGAATGGTGGTCTTTAAAGAAGCCGATCTCCGTTCCATTCCCGACATCGCCCTTTTTACAATGTGGTGTTTATGTAAGGAAGATAGCATGATGTGTCTTTTTAATGATATAAGTTCATGGAGCACCGGGGTGAACGGTAATAATTGTTTCCTCCCAATCCGTCGATTTGGTATTTATGTTGTGCAAATTATGTAAGGAATAAAAGTATTTTTTTTGTTTACGTAGTATAAAAAATTCGCTTAACAATCGAGGATTTCTGAAAAAGTTCCGTAATTTTGAGGAGGGCCTTTCTTTTTTATTATTTCGTGTGTATGATGCCATCTAGACGATTATTTCTACAACATTATAGACAGATTGGTCTTACAGCCAAAGCTAAAATAGATAATTACATTGCCATCCCTAGTTCATTTCAAATATGCGACCTTTGCAGACTTATTATTACGACTAAGCGGTATAACTGTTACCGCTCTATCGCAAACTTCTCAAGTTAGAGTTGTCCCTCTTGGATATTTTTCTCAACGTGCCCGTCTTATGCAAATTTGGATCAACAATACAGTCGAACCCCGTTGGCTCGAAATCGTTTTGCTTGAACTCATCGTTGGCTCGAACTAGCTTTAAAGGACCAATTTCTTTGTACTGACAGTTGATACTCCCGCTTGGCTCGAATTTCAGAGGCTCGAGGTATTTTCGCCGGGGAATGGGAGTTCGAGCCAACGGGGTTCGACCTCATATTGAAATGATGTTTATTCCCTCAATCAGTTATTTAATCCAATGTTCTCACCTAGTATAGACTACATTTACGAAATAATCTAATTCAAATACTACGGAAATGAACCGAAAGTCATCTTTTCTTTTACGTATACTAATTATTTTTTTAATATATAAAAATATATATACATGTATAACTCGTAGATGACTTTTGGCTCATTTTCTTTCCGCTGTAGTAAAAGGGCCCCACATTTCACACGTATTCCTGCTGTGAATGACTAATACAATATCCGGGCAAAACAATATTGCAAGTTATGTAATTAAGAAGATCGATTAATTGCCACGCGTCTCGAAAAAAATAATCTGCGATCACCCATGTCATGTCCCGTGCACACACAATGTCCGCATGTAAATGAGCCGATTGCCGTCAAACATTTTATTTCTGTTTCATTTAATAGATTGCCTATTATTGATTGCATAACTTCCCCAGTCTTGTCATTTAAGGGACCTCAATTCATTAATCACATCAATAAATTCAATAATAGCACTTAAATGCACGTGCGCATTGTGCTCAGCGTCTGTCAGACGGTTGCGCCCGTGTACATTTATATTTACGACCTCTATCTCCCGAAAGACCCTTTTTTCCAATGCTAACATCATCAGTCAAGAGTTACAATGGTGGGGGTGAAAGAGGGCCATTTCCTGGGAGGATATTGTTTCATTAATTAAGGTCTGTTTTGGCGACATTGGTCTGTGATCAAATAAGGGAAGCTTGATAACTTACAAAATGGATTACTGACTGAAACCCTAGAAATATATTTATAATATCTAAACAAACAACATAAAAAGTCATCTAAATCACAATGGTTTTATGACAAATTATTACACAAAACAGTTTTGTTCAACGTACATTGTTTCGACCGTCCGTCCGTCTGTCAATTCATTCACCATTTTGTCGTCTGCTTCAGTGTTGGTGAGGTTTTTGGGACTGCTCAAATTAAATCTTTGACAGAAGACTATTTTCAAACCAATGCAGGAGCATAATGAATTGAGGGTGTCGTCTGCACTGACAGTTATTAATAGAAATTTTATGTTCATAATAATGGAGATAAGTAATATATTCGGTGTGTCGTCTGCACAATATCCGCCATAAACAAAAATAATACATTAATAATAATGCAGGCTCATAAAGTGTGTCGTCTGCATGATATGTGTTAACAACACAAAATATGATTTCATAAAAATGCAAGTTGTTGATGTATTCAGTTTGTCGTCTGCATATTAATTCAGTGTTTTATCAAATGGTATGACCCCCAACCATCTGCTTATTTTTAACATACTGTTATGTTTATTTTGAAATTTCCGTGTAAGATCCTTATATATTTCACTGAGCGAGCACAAAGAGCTATGTTTGCACGAGAGATGTAGTGAACTTCGTTGACAAATGTCGTCACAGTCCAGTGCGCACTGACGTTTGATTTTGAAGTGACAGTGGGCTAAAATTTAAACAGTGGAATATATAAATCTGATATTTCACAATGCAATGTGTTTTATGTTATTGTAACAATGATTTGTGAAAGTTGACAACAAAGGTTCTGTTCTGTTCTGTTCTCTGTAGTTCTATAACATATTGACGTTTATACAAATTGACACCTAATCTTCTAACGACTGCCTCTTGTGTGACCTGAATGAAGTTAAATTCTTTCAGGGTCAGGATGAATCAGGGGGATCCGATGCAGAATAAGGCCCATAATTAATAATTGATCGAAATAATTTGCGGCTAAGCCATTAATAACTAATTTAATTATAAATAGAAGTCTCATTATATCGGATTTCACTGGAAACCGATGCAATTAAATTTCAGTTATAGGGCATCTTTGAACAAATAATTATGAAAGCAGCATGCAGCACTAACATAGAAGACATTGATAAATGAGTGTCGGGCTTTAAAAACAAGGCGCTAACAGATCTCATATCCATTATCTTTTACCAGAAATCCATTTTTTTACGCAATTTTAACAGTGAAAATTGTCTGTAACCCCTTCGACAACAAGAAGGAAGGAAGGAAGGAAGGAAGGAAGGAAGGAAGGAAGGAAGGAAGGAAGGAAGGAAGGAAGGAAGGAAGGAAGGAAGGAAGGAAGGAAGGAAGGAAGGAAGGAAGGAAGGAAGGAAGGAAGGAAGGAAGGATCTTAAAACCAGATTTTTTTCTCAAATATTTTATATAATGGTTATGGTATGCAATAACCAAAAAAGGGGCTGCAATGTGGCAAGGAACTTTGTGTTTGAGATTATATTTGTTCTGCTTGCCAAGCCTCTGTTAAAACCCACTCACACAAAACTGTACTCATCTATACTGTGTTCCGCTAGGTCAATTGTGCCTTCGTTCTTACGCTATAGTAACTGAGCTCCTTCTCCTTCGTCCTTTCGCTCCTTCATCTTCATCCCTTCGCTCCTTCGTCTTCGTACCACCGCTGCTTCGTCTTCGTCTCTTCGCTCCTTCGTCTTCGTCCCTTCGCTCCCTCGTCTTCGTTCCTTCGCTCCTTCGTCTTCGTACCATCGCTCCTTCGTCTTCGTTCCTTCGCTCCTTCGTCTTCGTCCCTTCGCTCCTTCGTCTTCGTACCATCGCTCCTTCGTCTTCGTTCCTTCGCTCCTTCGTCTTCGTCCCTTCGCTCCTTCGTCTTCGTACCATCGATCCTTCGTCTTCGTCCCTTCGCTCCTTTGTCTTCGTACCATCGCTCCATTAGTCTTCGTCCCTTCGCTTCTTCGTCTTCGTCCCTTCGCTTATTCGTCTTCGTTCCTTCGCGCCTTCGTCTTCGTTCCTTCTCTCTTTTGCCTTCGTACTTTCGTACTTTCCTGTCTTCGTCGCCGTCCCGTCGCGTCTTCGCTCCTTAACGGAAAGGCAAAAACACCATGGCTCTAGCTGAACACCGTATATCTACTTTTAGTCATCGGCTGGAATTTTCGCCCCACACTGCACCCACAAAGTAGTAATTTATGTTCTGGGCCTTCGGCATCATTGAATGTATCTTAATGATTCTAAAGAGTAGGATTCCCTTAAGGCTGGAGTCAGGATGGATTTGATAATGGTGCACTTACATTTGTAGTTAATACTATACAATTACTCAAACGAGCACCTTAAATCAAACCTTAACTGTTGATTTTCATACATTGTATGCATATGTGCTTCATAAATATCACTCTTCCGGAATGTATTTCGATCAGAGAAACGGCCATCTTTGAGTACACTAGCGAATGTAGGGAATACAGTTGAAACCCGTTTGCTCGAACTCCCAGGGACCGGCGGAAGTACCTCGAGCCTCGAGAAATTCGAACTAAGCGTGATTTGTTCCGTCAGTCGAAACAAATCGGTATTTACATCTAGTTTGAGCCAACGAGGACTTCGAGCCAAGCGAGTTCGAGCGAACGGGTTTGGACGGTACACCATTTTAAGCTGACATATCGCAAATGTTCTTTGGGGTACAGCCGCCCTAACCAGGGTGAGGGTGCACGTCTTCAGTTGCGCCCTACAAAGTGCCCCCCACCCCCTCTAACCTCAAATCATGGAACCGCCCCTGGAGTCTAAAATACATGGATCTAGGGACACTGAATCATCTCGTTCCCGAACAGCAATAAGTGAAACGTCAACGCTAATGACGCCAGGGTTTCCCGGTTCACCGATTTCCCTCACATTCCGAATGTTTGTATTCTTAATGATTTATAAGAGCTAGCATCTAGTCAACAAGGCGTAAATAAAATACACAAAGGCAGCATGAATCAGTCTGCAAAGCATCAATATTTAATTAAATTTGGTTAATAAATAATCACTGACATGACATTTCCATCGGCCCTTTCCTTGTAGCACAAATAACTAGAGGAGTTAGTCAATATTGTAGGGCCAGCACTGGGAGCCAATATTGAAGAGAATAGGTCATTTCTAATAGCAACTGCTGATAGTTAATCTGCAGGAAATCGATTTTAAGAAATGATTTTTCGAATAAGATTCATCATCATCATCATCATCATCATCATCATCATCATCATCATCATCATCATCATCATCATCATCATCATCATCATCATCATCATCATCATCATCATCATCATCATCATCATCATCATCATCATCATCATCATCATCAACATCAGCAGCAACAGCAGCTGCATCATCATCGTCGTTGTCATCATCATCATCATCAACATCAGCAGCAACAGCAGCTGCATCATCATCGTCGTTGTCATCACCATCGTCGTCGTCGAAGTCGTTGTCATCATCATCATCATCATCATCATCATCATTATCATCATCATCATCAGCAGCAGCAGCAGCAGCAGCAGCAGCAACAGCAGCATCAGCATCATCAACACCACTACAACCGCCATCTTCTATTTTACCTTCGTTTTATTTGCTACTGTACCGTTTCCTGTTGATTTATTGTTGATTTCAGTTCTGTCGCTACATTCGTGATTATCAACAAAATTCTACGCAAAATAGAATTTCAAGAACAAATTTCTGACAGTTTAAACTATCAACAACACGCATTTAGTAATCGCTTCCGGCAAAATTAACGGCACAGACATCCGATCAAGCGATTTCATAAAATTTGACACCTGTCAACAAGTTTTGCATAAAATTGATATTCGTTGCCATGACAACATTAATAAAGTGAATAAACCGACAATTTGCAGGCCCGGTGTTGAATTCGGCGGGCTGACAGAATAAACTCCCAGGACACTCGGATGTCATTGTTGATTATCTTTCCATATTTACAGACCGATCTTAATATAATATCCAAATCGAGTGGTTCAGCCCTTCTGCTGTAATAGGCAATTTTCGAATTTTAGAAACATTCGGGAATACTGGTATTTGCCTGGAAAAATATTTCTGTCATATTTGGAATCATCTGCCTTTGCTCAATACTCAATACAAAGATGAAACAAAATATATTCAAACAAGTCATTGGGGCTTAAATTGTAACAATAAGAGCTAGCCAGGAATGTAGAACGAAACCTCCCATGGACAAAACATAACCCGCCATGGACAAAACCTCCCATGGAACAAACCTACATGGACAAAACCTCCCATAGAACAAACCTACATGGACAAAATCTCTTATGGACAAAACCTCCCACGGACAAAATCTCCCATGGAACAAACCTCACATGAACAAAACCTCTAATGGACAAAACCTCACACGGACAAGATTTCCTATGGAGCAAACCTCACATGGACAAAACCTCTAATGGACAAAACCTCCCATGGATAAAGCCTCCCATTGAACAAACCTCACATGGACAAAACCTCTAATGGACAAAACCTCCCATGGATAAAGCCTCCCATGGAACAAACCTCACATGGACAAAACTTCCCATGGATAAAATCTCCCATGGAGCAAACCTACATGGGCAAAACCTCTAATGGACAAAACCTCCCACGGACAAAATCTCCCATGGAACAAACCTCACATGGACATAACCTCTAATGGACGAAACCTCCCATGGATAAAGCCTCCCATGGAACAAACCTCACATGGACAAAACCTCTAATGGACAAAACCTCCCATGGATAAAGCCTCCCATGGAACAAACCTCACATGGACAAAACTTCCCATGGATAAAGCCTCCCATGGAACAAACCTCACATGGACAAAACCTCCCATGGATAAAGCCTCCCATGGAACAAACCTCACATGGACAAAACGTCCCATGGATAAAATCTCCCATGGAACAAACCTCACATGGGCAAAACCTCTAATGGACAAAACCTCCCACGGACAAAATCTCCCATAGAACAAACCTCACATGGACAAAACCTCTAATGGACAAAACCTCCCACGGACAAAATCTCCCATGGAACAAACCTCACATGGGAAAAACCTCTAATGGACAAAACCTCCCACGGACAAAATCTCCCATAGAACAAACCTCACATGGACAAAACCTCTAATAGACGGAGCCTCCCATGGATAAAGCCTCCCATGGAACAAACCTCATATGGACAAAACCATCCCACATCATTTTGACATGATGCACAAAACATCCCGACAATTTTGACACTCAAGGCAAATTAATAATAAGTTAACATTTAATAATTTGCAAAAAAATAAACCCAACACCTTTGTTGTGGTGTAAAAAGTGTGTCCATACTGACAATTATTTTCGGGATTTAATGTCCAAGATGGGATGTTTTGTCCACCATGTCAAAATGATCTGGGATATGGAATGGGAGGTTTTGTCCATGGGATGTTTTGCCCGGCTCCCGCTAGCCAGCATCATGACCATATGAGGGCATCCCAGACAACAAAAGCCGGATCAAAGAATATACTAACACGCTAAAAAGACTGCTACATCTCTGCCATACCCCTCCAGTAAAAGCGCATCAGTTTTAAAGCAAACAAATTAACTTTTGTTATTGTTTCAAGGCGTCGATGTCTTTGCCGGGGTTGATTAAAGTGCCAAGTATAATTCCATTCAATTGTTTGTGAACATTACACCAGAAAGGCGGACGCGTGCAGTTCTTTGAAATATATTAATCAAATATATCAGACAGATACATACATTGAGTGAAAGGGTTACCACCGAAATTTCTATGACTGTTTAAACATTACTTGTGAGAAATAAAGTCCCATTGTCGAGTTACATTTTTAAACATTTTTTATTTAAATTACAAGGTTTATATATTGTTTTTATTTAAATTATAACCCTTTTATTCCATCGTTCGTTTTCTCCCGTTTGAGTTACGAGGTCATTAATGCATTAATTACTATTTATGAAAAAGCATGTTTTTAATTTATTGACAACAAAGAATTTCATATTTCCCCATACGATAACCTTCAATAAGTAGATTTATTAATCGGCGTATGATCACAGCTCATTTATTAACTATTAATTAAATGCACGTTCGGGAAATACCTCCGGCGATAGAACGCAGCAAGCGACACTTTTCCGGCACGTGGAACAACATTGGAACAAACCGCTTTAGGAGCAGACGATACTCGTAGAATAACATTTGAGCGAGCGCTCGTCTCGGATGCTGAATACGCCAGTTCCGTTATTCCGATAGCACGCTCCATTTCCCAGTAAAATCAAACAGATGCCTGGCATTCATTACCAAGCATTTCCACCAAAAACACTGCACACCTATATGTGAATGCCGGATAGTTCCAATGCGCATGCGCGAAAAGTTCTAAGTAACAAAGCAGACGAGAAAAAAGTTTTCTAGTGGAAATATGTTTTATCTACAAATATGTGACCTTTGGATGTAGATAATCATTTTTGGTGTTTAACTATGCATCTTACATGTATGATAAATGGATATATTGTGATATTACTGACCATTGTTTTGGAATTAGTTCACAAAGCCGATGCAGGTAAGAAACGTTCATACATCTATGATAATATACTTTGTATGTGGGATAGGCCTATCGTTGAAAAGGTTCTTGAATTTGGTGAGTTATGCAACCTGGTAAAAGTTATATTTAGAATCAAGGCTTATGATAACTCGGGAGATAAAACAAAAACATTAACGAACGGCAATGTGCCAAACAATTTGCTTAATGATCGGGGATATTTTTATTTTTATATATATATATAAGATGAGAGCTCTACTTGAGTTTGCCAAGTTATTAGGAATTGGACCTGTACTTAAGTATAATACTTGTCTTTTTCTGTAACTCGTTGACATTCTTCTTCTTTTAGAAGGTCACAATGTATATCGACTCCGGTTATCTCGAATATTAAGACTCGAATAAATTATTTATAATTAAACTATTCACTTATAAACCATAGTTGACATAGTGTATTATATTACGCTATGGAATGTTTATCAATCTCTAATGAAAATGGTATACACAACTTTTGCCGTATTAAAAACGTCATTTGCAAAAATCTTTGACCAAAATAAATGCATTCTCGTAGTGGTTTTTCTGAACTCAACAAACACTGCTTACAAAACGACAAAATCAAGTACGATCCCGAGATTACGGGCTTATCAGATGTAGGAGTTATGTATGTGTTATATTTGCCTATCCTGTAGATATCTTTATACACACGTTAATCTACTCAGGCTGTCTGCGTTTAGGTCGGATACCCGCGTATATCTTCAAAATCTTGACATATGTTTTAACATTATTTGTTTGACCCATGTAATTTGTGAGGTCATTGCCAGGCCGCTATATCACGAAAATACTCAACACTAGCGGACCGGGGAAAGGGGGCAACCGCCACGCCCCCTTACCAAAAGTCGTCCAAGTTAACTTTTATTTTAATACATGAGAATTTTTTTAATTTCATACGCCCTAAAACACCATTTCGTACTAGATTTTGCTATCTATATTATTTATTTTATTATTATTATTATTAATTTTTTTTTTTTTGGGGGGGGGGGGGAATACCCCCACACACCCCTGTCAACACTTTAAACGAAATAAATTACTGAGGCATGGTCGTAAGACAAAAGTTTATGCTCCTACGTAACGCCCTCTTTGGCGGCGAGTCTTGGTTCGCCCATGCACTATAGTTATTTAGCAATTTCAATCTCAACGCATTGAAACTTAAACAGCATAAAATGATGCAAAATCTTTTTTATGCTCTATGCTCTATCTTATAGAATATGTTAATAATAAACTTTGGTTAATATTCTTGAGCACAATTCATTTCTTTTGAGCAAATACTTAATTACTCCGCTCTATTTTCTGAAAACGGTAATTCTCATCACGTTCTATGAGAAAACACGCTATTAAAAAGAGTAAAATCATACACAATTTTAAATCAAGTCATTCTCTTATGTGGTCAAATGTGTTGATTCTGAGATTGAGATTGAGATTTAAGTATTTTTGTGATATTGCTGCCAGAAGGTTTATATTTTAATGTCGATTGGTACTTTCTGACAATAAACCCACGGGTTATTATTCAACAAATGATTTTTACCTGGACCAAGTTATTCATATTTGCGCAGGTGTCTAGACCTCTCGAACAGAATTCCTGAATGAATCAAACGGTTATTTCTCTGTAATTCTAACGAGTTTTTGATACGGAATTCGTGTTCTGGAAATCAGATAATAACGCACTTTTTTAAGCAACACAATATCAAGAAAGATGATTTTAGATTTGAAATGTCTTGATATTAGGAGCACCTACTTTAGTGGTCAAAACCTCTACATTTTCCCCGCTTTTTGTCGGTCTTGGAAGAATGGAAATTTCTGCACGAAAGTGAAATTAATCGTGTGAAATCTTGAATGTTATTTTACATCGACCTGAGCGTAATGCACACATTTTTTCTTTAACAAACAATTTCACAACCACTTGTAAATTGACGGAAGTGGCCCTTTTACGTCTCCGCAAGAGGCTTTGAAATAAAATCGCAGCAATGAAAGAAATATAAAATTCTTTTGAAGCACTCTCAACCGTGTTTGGATCTCTTTGGAGAATTGCACATTAGCTCCAACCGCATAATTGCACTGCGCAGATTCAATAGGTGGGATTATAGCATTGTTATGATTGGATTTGCCTTTATGACCATTTTTGACTCGCCGTTATTAGCCGATAGTTTAATTGAATTGCCAGTCAATACCGCAGGCGAATTTTGTTTTATCAGGCTTTGTTTTCTCAGCAGATGGGCTTTCCAGTCTGTCAGTTTCAGAGTTCTGTCTCTCGTAAAGGTCTTCGACAAATATCCATGCCCCATTCAAACATGCAATTTTAATTCAGTATAGGTTAGTGTTTGCTAATTCGAATTTATCAATGTTACTTTAACCATTATATATTTTACAACGATTGTGAAGCTATGATAGCTTATACTAAGTCACATTCGTTGGCACGATGTTGCGCGAGAGTGTGGTCTTGTGTTGTGGGGGAAACCGGAGTACCCGGAGAAAACCCACTTGTCCTTGGTGACCACTAACCAAACTCACATGCGCCCAGGCCGAGAATCGAACCCGGGTCGCCTTGGTGAGAAGCGAGTGCGCTAACCACTGCGCTAACCGGACAGCCGATTTTATCAATGTTAACGTGATCATAACTGGCGCAGTCGGACGACCAATTTTACTTTATTATTGCATGTTAGTAACGCGAAGTAACCGTCTCAATGTTCGAAATTATTTTGTGTCTACTGACCCAGTATTTGTTAAAACCAATCGATGTATATGGTTAAAACAATAACGGCTGAATGCTTATTTACCAAATGAAATTTACGTCGAAATAGAAATATATTGCCATTCAATTTGGAAAAATATAATTTCGAACACTAAGCGATGTTTATGGTTAAAATAAAACGAGTAACAATGATCTAGTTTTGATGTACGTGAAGTAAGCGGCCTAGCGGCATGAACTTAGCGGCCTAGCGGTGTGAAGTTAGTGGCCTAGCGGCCAAGTGGCGTGAACTTGGCGGCCAAAAGGCCTAGCGATCTTTTTTTTCCCCATTTCAACATTTTTTTCAAAAAAGTCGACCAAGCACCTCAGCGGCCTAATGGCGGGAATTTAGCGGCCTAGCGGCTTAAAATGGTATCCTATTTCATAAACTTCCAAAACAATGATATATCAACTCTTTTTATGTACAAATTATTACTCTGAAGCTATTATTAACATTTCTTTTCAAAAAAGTCAATCAAGCAGTCAGCTTTTTCAAAGCATGTAAACAAGCCTGCTGTTCTTAAACAATGATGTATTTACTGTTTTTATTCACAAAGTATCCTTCTTAAACGGTCATCAACATTTTTTTAAAGTAGTCGGCATAGCGGCCTAATATGATTTCCTATTTCAAGGCATCTATACACGTCTTTTCTTCTAAAACAACGATATATGAACTCTTTTTATGCACAAATGCTTCACACTGATTTTCTAAAGATACATTAATTCCGAGTTTAAGAGAGAAAAGCAAACTTGTGTTGAAAAGAAAGTTTTATTTAAAATATAGACATATAAAAGGTATTGAAAATAAGTAATGATGTTCTAAATATAAAGATAACGTTCAATTGACACCTATATTCTGGTGTGTATTAATGTACAGCTAAATATAGTAAGCTATTCGAAACAAAGCTCAATTCTAGGAGAATTTATTTATTATTTTATGTCCTTCTTAGATAAAAGCTTAATGCTTCATAAACCAGGTTGATGGGATGTTTCATTGCGAACAACAAGGCCAGGACGGTTTGTATTGTTGGTTTATTTGCAGTAAAACACCAAGTTCAGTGTGTTTTTTTATCAATTATTTAAAACAATTGTACTCTGCCCTCTATAACACTGAGTCTGCATTATTGTCTATCATGTTAAAACCTCATTCATTTGTGCCAGCCCAGCAAATCTGCCTAAGCAAATTCATTTTACAAGTTATGCATAATTTTTCAATATTGTCATCATGTGTTCGCTTGGACAATTAAAGTGGGGTGGAGGGGGAAGGGGGTGGAGTGCTTGGAGAGCCCCCTATCAACTATCACTACCGCGACCGAGGTTCAAGAAAGATTCTTATTGTTTTGAAAAAAACCTGGATTATATCAAATAAAACTCTTTTTAGGTATAAACATTTTCTGGTAATTGAAACCAAATCTGCGAGCTTTTGATATTACAGAGCGTCTGAAGTTTAAGGCATCCTTAACCTTTAAGACCTGCTGAAACATTAACATACTTACCTTTCACATTTAAAACACATGCGCAAAACATATGGTTTTATTTACGGGTATTTGCATTCGGCTAACTAGACCCCATGCACCAACTGTTAGGGGATATAAAACACTTTAAACACGGAAACGAGGCGTCAGGGAATGTTTTTCTCACAGTTGGGAGTTCCTCGAGAATGGAAGACACACGAAACTTCCGCTTCTCTGTAGAAAAAAATAAGAATTTTGTCGTTCAATCAAATTATCGGGAGAACTCATCACGTTTATCAGCTTTTATGGAAGAAAAATAAAACATAATTGAAAGTTTTGCTTTCTGCAGATTCTGAAATAATTCTACAAAATTGAATGGTTAAAGCCTCCCAATTGACAAATTTTGAGTTAATTGAGAGAAAGAAAACTTAATATATTTACGTGTCGAGCCTTCTTGAATCGCTGCAACATTTGTCATTGATTTAGTTCGTAATACTCACGGGCAGGTTACTGTGTCACCCAACGGTTGGCTCCATGTAGCGCATTGACCATTTCTAGACAAATATTTACTTTGGAATTACTGTAATTGAATAATAAGCATGATTTGGTTGGATTGACCTGAAATTGTTGGAGCATGTAGTGATTTTGCACCAGTCAATTGTAACCATGCCCCCCCCCCCCCCCCCCCTCCCCCAGGGCTGGAGGTATACCGGGGATAGCGGGGGAAATTGGCCGGGTTTTTACCTTTCAGGTGGCCTCGCAGTGCCGAGTGAATGCGGTAGTTTTGTTTTCGCTACGAAAATAGCGGGGTAGGGGCCTTACCTAGGTATCCCGGGGTTTGGGTTTTTGCGGGGATTTTACAAGCAGTTTGTCTGTATTTTACCCGGGATTGGTTGGACCGAAAGTCAAAGTCCCCGCTATTCTCCGGACATGGGAGTCGTAGTTACAATTGACTGGTGCATTATACATGCTTATCTTTCCAGTGCTGTGCTGGTAATGATAGCGCCATGGAACTGATCTTTTCTCGTTATTATTTCTAATGATAGTTTAATGTAGGTTGAAGCTAAATGTTAAGTGCCAAGAAGTGTCTCTATATTTAAGAACGGGAATTCTACTTTAGGTAAATGTTTTGTTCAATAATAAATAGTTATTATCCTTTGCAAAAGTCTAATACCTGCAATCAAAAAGAAAAATCTCATGAATTCAGAAAGGTTAATATATTTTCTGCTTATTAGATTTTTGAGAGAATCTGGCTCAATGCAAATGGAATATCTAAAATAACATTACGATTCTCAACTTCAAAATGAGAGAAAACATGACTTACCCTTTTGTTCTTTAATTCAACTGGTGTTTAACTGAATTTTTGGAAATAAACGGATGTCAGTATACGTGAAACTTAAAATGGTCCGAGGTTTGCCTGTTGACATTGTAATATATAAGAAAACTATTAAGTGTATTATAAGTATCACCTCATATCAGTGTTTCAACATCGTGGAAATCATTAAGTGCTAAGATCAAGTAACATTTCGGTCATGTCGTGCTAAAATATAGAACTATAGCTAATAGATGAGATTTGATCACCAGGAAATCCTTTCTAGAAAAAAATCCTTTATATTTTATGATATGCACATACACAATGACTGGCACTGTCTTTTTGCTGTTGAAAATGCATTTTTAAATTTTCGCTGTTGAAAATGAATTTCTTAACCGGCAGCGGCAAGTACATCCATTAAATGAGATTTTTTTTACTGTTATTTGCTTAAATGACGCGTTCTTGGATGTACTTGCCGCTGCCGGTTAAGAAATTCATTTTCAACAGCGAAAATTTAAAAATGCATTTTCAACAGCAAAAAGACAGTGCCAGTCATTGTGTATGTGCATATCATCAATTCTGATGCATGTGAATAATACCTTGCAGATTAAAGCATTTAAAAGAGAAAACTAAATAAATTTTTCTTTTTGAAGTTTTGAAACCATTTGAATGCAAATAACAATGGTTGTTGCCACAATACAGAATACGCTTTGTCATTTGTTATTATTCAAGCAGATGACGTATTGTCATCGTCGATCATCGCTAAATTTATCACCAAAGCAATTGTCTAATAGACCAAGGGAAATGGGTGACTCCAAATATTAACGAAGACCATGACCTGTCTACCGGCCACGGTCTCTAGTGACCTTTGACAATTTTCTGATGGCAGCATTCATCATTATTCCTTATTAATATAATAAATACTCAGCAAAACGATGATATGAACGAATAGCATGACGGTAGGGCATGCGGACAAAGCTTCGAAACCTCGACTATTGTCCATCCTTACTCCTAAAAGACAACATACTTTTCCCTTTTCTGTTTGCAATGCATCATCATCGACATCCTCTTTGTTTTATCAAGGATCAGTATAATGAATTTGATAAAGAATTCAGCTGACAGCATTCAAGCCTCGACCACTGTCCATTTTACTCCCTGAAGACCACATAATTTTTACTTTTCCATTGTCCATCATTAGTCCCCAAAGACCCCAGACTTCACTTTTCTGTTTGCAATGCATCATTATCGACATCCTCATTGTTTTATCAAGGATAAGTACAATGAATTTGATAAATAATTCACCGCACGAATTTCTTGTTACACTTAATTCCGGGGTTGCTCTTTTACGGGAAATTTCCCATACCTCGACCATGGTCCATCCGTACAACTTACTCCCAAAAGACCACAGACTTTTCACTTTTCTGTTTGCCATGCATACCATCGAAATCCTCTTTGTTTTATCAAGGATCAGAACAATGAATTTGACAAATAATTTACCACACGAATTGCTCGTTATTCTTAATTCCGGAGTTGCTCTTTTAGGAGAAACTCTCCTTCTCGAAATTCATCGCGGAATATGTTAAATTAGGTTATGGTTGACACCTAGTTGCCATTGATCCTTTTGATACTTTTATGTATGATCATTCATTGCTCAACTATATATCTCTCCGGCTCATTTTTCCTCTATCTAGCTTCCTGAGGGACCATTACAGTAAGAAGCAATTTATGCTTTGCATTATATTGTTAGACCTCGGAAACTTCGTTTCCAAACCTACTGACAGAAAACGTTATATTGATATCACTTAACATTCTCTCACAAGAGTTATTTATAGTACAGATAGTGAGAAAAAGAACCAACTTTTGATAGTTTCAATGACTTACTTTTTAGCTCACCTGAGCACAAAGTGCTCAAGGTGAGCTATTGTGATTAGTCTATGTCCGGCGTCTGTCGTCTGTCGTCAACAATTGGCTATAATCATCTTCTTCTCCTTAACTGCTTAGACAATTTTGATGAAACTTCATAGGAATGATCCTTGGTTGGTGCTTTTTCAAAATTGTTCAAAGAAATTAATTCCATGCAGAACTCTGGTTGCCATGGAAACCTAAAGGAAAATGTCAACAATTGGTTATAATCATCTTCTTCTCCTAAACCGGTTGGACAATTTTGATGAAACTTCATAGGAATGATCCTTGGTTGGTGTTTTTTCAAATTCGTCCAAAGAAATGAATTCCATGCAGAACTGTGGTTGCAATGGCAACCTAAAGGAAAATGTTAACAATTGGTTATAATCATCTTCTTCTCCTAAACCCCCTGGACAATTTTGATGAAACTTCATAGGAATGATCCTTGGTTGGTGCTTTTGCAAAATTGTTCAAAGAAATGAATTTCATGCAGAACTCTGGTTGCCATGGTAACCTAAAGGAAATGTCAACAATAGGTTATTATCATCTTCTTCTCCTAAACCGCTTGGACAATTTTGATGAAACCTGATAGGAATGATCCTTGGTTGGTGCTTTTTCAAATTTGTTCAAAGAAATGAATTCCATGCAGAACTCTGGTTGCCATGGTAACCTAAAGGAAAATGTCAACAATAGGTTATAATCATTTTCTTCTCCTAAACCCTTTGGACAATTTTGATAAAACTTCATAGGAATGATCATTGGTTGGTGCTTTTTCAAAATTGTTCAAAGAAATGAATTCCACGCAGAACTCAAGTTGCCATGGCAACCTAAAGGACAAAAATACAAAACTTTTTTTGGCAAATACTATTAGGCATAGTGCTTAAATATTTGGTGTGTTACATTGTCTATTGGTTACCTACCATGTTTATTTATATTATGCCCCTGAAGAAAAATTGGCATCACTCAATGGGTTATAAGTTCATTATAAATACATTTTGTTAAAAATTGATAGTTATGTAAAGTTTAACCTTGAAACAAGGGCAGCAAATCTAGCTATATGGTCTCCCTTTTTGTTGGAGATTCCACTACTTTCTGTGTTTAGTAACAAGGGAATAGATTTTAAAGTCTATTAAGTCTTCAACATAGTCACGTATAAGGTAATTATTGTTCTTGTTTTAGGATCATAGATTAATAATTATTATACACTCTATTCCTTAGAAGAAATTTCATTTTTACTTAATGATTAGTTTAATAATCAGACTTTTCCATTGAACTTCATGTATATTATTGTATACTTCATGTAGATTCTGTGTGGATAGTGAATAAGCCTTACACAGAAAAAAATGACAGAAAAAAAATGATTAACATTATTTGAAGGATGGTGATGTTGTCCTAGATGGAAGAAGCAATAATAGAAAATATGAATGTGTACTGTGCATTGATTTTTAGAGCTTAAGACAGATTAATGATTATATTGGATGGTGCAATGTTTGTTGTTTGTGTATCTATACTAAAAGTGATTTAGTGTGCAAGCAATTGAACATAGTTTTGTCAGTGTGCCGGCAATTGAATGAAGTCCTGTCAGTGTGCAGGCAACTGAAAAAAGTCCTGTCAGTGTGCAGGTATCTGTACCAAGTGCTGTCAGTGTACAGTCAATTATCAAGTTCTGTCAGTGTGCAGGCAACTGAACAAAGTCCTGTCAGTGTGCAGGTATGAGAATCAAATTCTGTTAGTGTGCAGGTATGAGAATCAAATTCTGTTAGTGTACAGTCAATCATCAAGTCCTGTCAGTATGCAGGCAAGTATACAAAATCCTGTCAGTGTTCAGTCAATCGACAAGTCCTGTCAGTGTGCAGGAAACTGTGACAAGTCCAGTAAGTTTGCAGGGAACTCTGACAAGTCCTGTCAGTGAGTATCCAGGCAACATGTTTGACCAGTATGTTTTTCAATATTCTTTGAGAACAAATATCAAGCTATATTGATTACAAAGGTTAAACTTTTTTACTCAGGTAAGCGCTTTAGGGCCACCATAGCCCTCTTGTTTATTGTTAAATTAAACTGCATGATAACTGAATTTTAAGGAAAGAACAGTTGTCAGTATACGTGAAACCGTGGAGTTTGCCAGTTAACATTGAAATATATACGGAAATGATAAGAGTATTATAGCCGAATGTATTAATTCAAGATAAAGGAAATCATTCAGTGCTAATATCAAGTCACCGTACGGTCGTTTCATGCAAAAAACAAATATAACTCAAGTTTGTGGATTTCATTTGATCGCCAATAAAAAAAAATCTAGTAAAATTCTATGCGATGGGCGTTATTTTACCTTGTTTTGCTTAAATGATGCGTTCTCGAATAAACCTGCCGTGTATAGGCAATGCATTTCAACATTCAACAGCGAAAAGTCAGCTCCAGGCATTGGTAATGGATGTTATCAATTTAGAGGCATGCGAATAATACGTTGCATAATGAGGCATTTTAAAGATAGAAATTATCATCTTTTTGAAAACTATAAAAATGTTATTGTAAATAGCCATGGTTTTTACTACAATGCAAAATACGCGTTGTCAATTGGTATTATTCAGGCAGATAAGGTGTTGCCATCGCCCATCATCACCAAATTTATCATCAACGCAATTATCTAATAGACCAAGGGAAATGGGTTACTCCAATTATTAACGAAGACCATGACTTGTCACATCGACCACGGTCTCAAGTGACCTTCGACAATTCTCCAATGACAGCATTTCTCATGATTCCTTATTAATATAATAAATGTTCTGCAACAAATTGATAGGAACTGATAGCCTGACGGTAGAAGCATGCGGACAAAGCTTCCAAACCTCGACTATTGTCCATCCTAACTCCCAAAAGACAACAGCCCTTTCCCTTTGCCGTTTGCAATACATCATCATCGACATCCTCTTTGTTTTATCAAGGATCAGTACAATGAATTTGATTAATAATTCACCGCACGAATTCCTTGTTATACTTACTTTCGGGGTTGCTCTTTTACGGGAAAATGTCCATACCTCGACCTGGGTCCATCCGTACAACTTACTCCCAAAAGACCACATACTTTTCACTTTTCTGTTTGCCATACAAACCATCGAAATCCTCTTTGTTTTATCAAGGATCAGAACAATGAATTTGACAAATAATTTACCACACGAATTCATCACGAATTGCTCGTTATTCTTAATTCCGGAGTTGCTCTTTTAGTAGAAACTATTCTTCTCGAAATTCATCGTGGAATATGTTAGATTAGGTTATGATTGACACCTAGTTGCTTCTGATCCTTTTGGTATTTTCTATGTATGATCGTTCTTTGCTCAACTATATATCCTTCCCACTCATGTTCTCTATCTAGCTTCCTGGGGGACCATTATAGTGTCAAGCAATATATGTTTTGCATTATATTGTTAGACTTCGTTTCCAGACCTACTGACACAAAACGATATATTGATATCACTCAACGTTCTCTTACAAGAGTTATTCTCCGTGCACATGGATGCCTTTGGTTGTGATCACGAGAAAAAAGAACACTTTTGATCCAATACATTTGTAAATTTAAGGTTTCAGACTAAAATGAATTGTAAATTGATATATATATTTAACATGATACGTAATTAGACGATTTTAAATACATCAAAGAAACTGATTTGAGGAGTATATTAACTTTTTGTAGGCTACATTATTCTGCAATTCATAAAACTCTATATACAGCTTTAACAAGCAAAGAAGGCACTAATATATGGTTTTGAAGTGAGCTCTTCTAACAAATATGAGAGCAAAACCAGGGGATCTGATAAATTATAATCATAATGTTAAATGAGACGTGCGTTCCTGTTGGAACGTATGATTAATGATTAACTGCAAAAACGCTAAATATGCGTTTCAAATTTCCTTCTGAAGGAGGGGGTGAATTTTTGCCAATACAAGATTGTTATTTTGACGTCGGTGTTTTCCTGTTAAATTATTTAAGACATTAAAATGGCGGAATGATCTTGAAAAAGAACGCCCATCTGTCAATTTTCGCCCGGCAAACCCTGTGAGGCAAGTGTTTTTGTGACATTTGATTTTCACACAAAATATAACTCTGGGTTTTAAATATCATATGTTTTTTATCTATAACGATTAGATAAATTGGAGTTTTTCAAATTGTTTATCATCATCTACATTGTTGGCATTCTTCTAATGATTATGTTAATAAGATAGAACATTAATGAATATCTACAGTTAAACCTCGTTGGCCCCAACCGCACCGGCAAAAGTACCTCGAACCTCTAAAAATTCGAGCCAACCGGGAATGCTTAGAAAATGTATTAACAAATCGGTCCTAAATTTCCATCAAGTTTGAGACAACGAGGAATACGAGCCAAGCGAAATCGAACCAAAGAGTTTCGACTGTAATAAAATTGAATAATTACTATATTTTATTTTATTCTTTTTTTATTGATGTAATTATTTTGACATTTACAAGTGCCGGCTAAACTAAACGACCGATTAGCTTTATGAAAAGTCGTGCGAATGCGACATGCTAACATTGAGTTTTGAACGGTATGTCTGTTTGTATGTTATCATTTGCTTTAAACACCGCAGTTATTCATTTGACGGATAATAATATTCCAAATAAAAGATTGATGGTCCTTTAGTCATATACTAATTTGTCTATTTATTGTGCCACAACTAATGTATGTTCACTTGACATCTCAGATTCGTGATATAGCGTCCTTGCCTAAATATGACTAACTGTGTACGACCAGTCCTATTGGTCATATGAAGAACAACAGAAACACAATTAGTGCTATTAAATGAAATTATGCAACACAGAAAACCTTTCTGTTTTCTAAGACAGAGCTACAAAGTTGTCTAGTCGAGCATACCAGCAGTCCTGATGTAATCAGAGCTGCACTGGTGTCTAGCAGCGCATTCAATAATTCCTGATTGAATCAAACTGTGTGTACCAGTATTTTTCAATTTAATTCTGTGTTCAGGAATCGTGTGCAATAAATCAGACACTATTAAACGTTTTAATCGGAGAAGATTAATTTCTTAATATCGTGAACCACCACTTAAGTTGTGAGAACATTTTTGCACATTTCATATTTTTTGTCGAACACGGAATGAAGAAATATTAACGCACTAGATGCATTGCACCAAGTGCATTTTTTAATATTTTTTTATATCTTTTTTATCTCAGAACAACTTAAGATTCCAGGAAGTTTCGCTCTTACAAATTGACTAGAGGTCTTGAAATAAAATCGCTGAAAGGAAACACTTTTAAAATTCATTTAAATTATTGGGGAGTGACGTCATTTATTTTATCCAAATCTCTGCGTGCGTTAACATCCGTTTTGTATAGTGAAAAGGGCTATTATGAGAATAACAATGGAATTATATTTCGATAAATTCACTAGATGAACCGATGAGTTCATCAAGCTATTATCCATCGTTATGTTTTAAAAAAAACTTTCGGAAAGGATGAAATAAAAATGATTGGATTTGCCTTTATTAGCCTAGGCTATAGTTAAATTGAACTGCAAGCTGATAACGCAGACGGATATTGTTATATCAGGCTTCATGTTCCCAGCAGAACGACCCACCAGTCTGTCAATTACAGATTGTGAATATGTTCTCGAAGAGATATCATTCGAAAGTACAAACTACGTCCAAATTAAGAACAAATCAGTCTTTGTTTTAGTGCGACTTTTCGTTGAAAATAAAAGAAGATCACTGTGAACGCCCGTCTTATCTGGTATTCTGTGTGCATGAATCAAACAGTCTGTTCACTAATTATTTTGCTTTAAAGTTATAATACCAAACTAAAATGCCGATCGAATAATTTGTTTATCGCCACATACTGGATGCAAATATTTTTCCAAACTTAAAGTGAAAGTCCACTTACCAGGCAAAAGTTGGTACCAGAATCGGTACTTTTCCTTACTTATCCGCCATTTTGTTCGAACAATTTTCTCACTTAATGTCTACGCCACCCCGACCCCCCAGCTATCGCACCAAATGATAAATACGTACACTCTAGAGGATAGAACAAACCCTTCTTATCCATGGTTTACACGCAAATTCCATTTAAACGTCTCAAATTAGTTCAATAAGTGCTTCCAAATAGTTTCCAGGCGAGGAAAACATTATAACAAGGATAAGTATAAAAATAAAAAAAGCTTTTATTACAATGTATTCTATGTCGTATTGATAAATTTAAAGGTTAAAGAAAAAAAGTCATTTTATCATCATAAATATAATACGTCTTTTTTACAACAAAGCCAGGTGCATTGATTGATAGATTCGTTCAGATGTTCTAAATATAAACATATTTGCAATCATTTGACACTTATGTTTTTACTTGTTACCTTCATTTCAGTAAAAGGAGTTTTTTTATTTAATGTCATTCTTCGAAGAGCTACATTTAGTGATAGCAGTTTTATTACACACAACAAGACAATACGATGTGGTTTGTATCGCTGGTTTATCTGCAGTAAAACACCAATTCGATAAATTATTTACAACACGTATGCTTGCCTCTCTAGAACCCTGTTTGCCATCATTGTTTATCATGCTTAAACATCAGTCATTAGTGCGAGTCCAACAAAGATATAATCTGTGTTGTTTTGACCAAAAAAATGACTATGCACGATACATGGTTACATTTTTCTCTGCTTGGAATATGTTTTCGTTCGGCTGTGAGGTTGAAGGCTCATAAATAGTTTACACCCCACCTGAACTTCTAGATCAACTCATCAGCGCTTTGCTGACCGTCCCAAACATTAAATTATATTGATATATATATAGTTTCTTATTGGGCTCACTCTTTTTCTCCATTAAATAAGATCATAGTCTTTGTCTTTGGGGCGTGTTCCTGTTGCATACATTGCATTGTCGATTGTGATAAAAGTTGCATATAGTAGTCATGAGTACGTTATGTGTCTCTCTCAATTAGTGAATGTTGGGCTTTAACATTGTGCTTTGACCACGAAGGGTCATCGTTAATTGTTGGGCTACTAAGCTTTTCCCCGTAGTTTGCATTGCACTATGTAAATAGCTCAACCAGCACACATAAAGAACTGAAGAGTTTAAGAAGGAACTATGTTTGAAATCAGAAATTATCAAATACATTTAGTGATATTTCTTTTATTGTAATTGAAACGTAATCTCATAAAAATCTACGATCTTTTAAAATAACAGCGCGGTGTTTGTTGAAGTAGAGGAACTTAAGTCATCCTTAACCGCTAAGGAGCATTCTTACCGTTCAAATCTAAAACATTTGGCTTTATTTACAGGTTTATCCATTAAACGCATGCCATATATTCATAACAAAATAAGAATAGCAATAAATATATTATGCATATAAAAATAAGACATTGAAAATGAATTTTAAGCATATAAAATTGTAAATATCATAGCGTAAAGTGGAGTTCATTGTGTTTGAAGCTTTGCTTACAATATTTCTTGAATTTACACAACTTTTAAAACATATAACATTCCGGATTTAATTTCATTATGTGATAGTGAGATAGCGCTACCTAGCTCCCATGCACCAACTGTCGGCGGATATTAACACTTATAACATAAAAAACGGGGCGATAGAAAATGATTTCTCACAGTTTGAAGTTCCTTGTTAAACTGATCGCTACACTTGCAGACACTCGCAATTTCCGCTTCTCTTTGGAACAAAAATCATTTTGTCGTTCACAATCAATTATCGGAGGAGCTCATCATTCTAACAAGTATTTCAGAGAGATAAATAATAACTGTTTGAAACTTTTGCTTTGGAAGCTACTAAAGAATTAAATAAATAATTGTCCCAGTGGGTACTAAGCGTTTAAGCTGTTTGAATTTTTTTTAAAGAACACACTCTTAATAAATTAATTCTAAAATATCGCTGAAACATTTATTGGTGATTTCTGTTCGTAATCTGAGACCCGCAAGTTTACTGATTCATATTCTTTCTAACGTATGATGCATTTCAGCGGATGCATACTGTACATTCAAGTTATTACGTTGATTCTAAGATCGATCAGTTTATATAAAATGTAATTCCGGAAATGTGCTTGATAACCACCGCAGATTTTACAGCCTTCACACCATTTACAACAATACAGAACACATTGATCCAGACAAACGTTACCCTTTTCACCAACCTATGCTCTAATGTCTGTTGTTATTAATACCCTTTTATACAATACAATGAAAACTAACAGCCAAAATGTACTCGGTTAAAGGCACATGGTTCGTAGCCTGACCCACACTTGGCTAAGAACACGATCACTTTATACATATAAATTAAATGTAAACAAACAGCTATAATGTGCTTGGTTTGAGGCAAATGTTTCATAATTTGTCCCACACTCGACTAGAAAAATACACCCTTTATTTGATACACTGTTAACTAGCAGCCAAAATGTGATTGGTAAGAGGCACATGTATCATAGCCTGGCGCACACCTGTCTCGGCTAGAAAAAACGCGCCCTTTATGCAATGGAATCCAACAGCCCAAAATGTACTATTAACATGGTTAGAGGCAAACGTTTAAAAGCCTTACACACACTTGGCTAGAAATACACACCTATTATACAATAACAAGTAAACTAACAACCAAAAATGTATTGTGAGCTTGGCACAAGCGGCACAAGGTTAAAAGGCTAACAGACAATTGGCTGGAAACACGTACCTTATATACAATACAATGAAGTCTAATAGCCAAAATATGATATGCCCTTTGTTAGCGGCACAAGGTCAAACGTCTAACAGACACTCGGCTTAAACACATTCAATAGAAGCTAGCAGCCAAAATATGATATGCCCTGGGTTACCGGCACAAGGTCAAACGTTTAACAGACACTCGGCTAAAACACATTCAATAGAAGCTAGCAGCCAAAATATGATATGCCCTGGGTTAGCGGCACAAGGTCAAACGTCTAACAGACACTCGGCTAAAACACATTCAATAGAAGCTAGCAGCCAAAATATGATATGCCCTGGGTTAGCGGCACAAGGTCAAACGTCTAACAGACACTCGACTAAAACACATTCAATAGAAGCTAGCAGCCAAAATATGATATGCCCTTTGTAAGCGGCACAAGGTCAAACGTCTTACAGACACTCGACTAAAACACATTCAATAGAAGCTAGCAGCCAAAATATGATATGCCCTTTGTTAGCGGCACAAGGTCAAACGTCTAACAGACACTCGACTAAAACACATTCAATAGAAGCTAGCAGCCAAAATATGATATGCCCTGGGTTAGTGGCACAAGGTCAAACGTCTAACAGACACTCGACTTAAACACATTCAATAGAAGCTAGCAGCCAAAATATGATATGCCCTGGGTTAGCGGCACAAGGTCAAACGTCTAACAGACACTCGGCTAAAACACATTCAATAGAAGCTAGCAGCCAAAATATGATATGCCCTTTGTTAGCGGCACAAGGTCAAACGTTTAACAGACACTCGGCTAAAACACATTCAATAGAAGCTAGCAGCCAAAATGTTTTACAGCTTGGTTTAATATAGAGGCAAAGCGTTCAAAACAGAATACACACTGGGCTGGAGACAAACCCTTAATACAATACAATGATACAGCTAAAAGTGTACTATGAGCTTGGCTAGCGGCACAAGGTTCAAAGCCTAACAGAAACTCGTTTGGAGACAAACTTTATCACATGGCAATCTAGTATGACACTATAGTTATCAACAAATGTTAGTATATTTTCTTTAAATACAACGTTATGTTATGTAGAGTTGATATCAATAAAATTGAAAATTAACTACACTTCTAGGTGCAATATATATGCAAAAAGCTACAGAAACAAGCTCAGTAGCAAAAAGTTTAAACATAAACCCGGTTTAATGGCACTGGGTAAACGCCAAAGACATATAACATAAAATCACAAACAAAATCACGTGGAAGAGCAGCACAAAACTCCACAAGCAGCACAGTGCATACATACTATATATAAAAAACATGCAAACCTACAAGTAAGACATTCACGAAAAACAAGATATCCCGTGTGTTTCCAAATACTTAATACACATTTCAAAGTACAGCGCCGGATACCTATACCACTAGACCATCCTCATTCGGTGGAATTAAATAAGCGTTTTGTTAAACAAACGATGATGGAAGGAAAATTTTATTTAATTAAGTCTCAGTTAAAGCGTCTTGACAAAACGACGAACTCTAAATGAAGCAATACACCATATTTCAGATAATGGAGTAAATTACATATATCATAAAAATATTAAATGCTATTTGAACAGTGAAATAAATACATATACAAAATAACTGTCTTCGAAGAACCCAATGAAGCGGTATGGCAATTGTTAGACAACTACTGGATTAAATGTAACTTTGCAGAATAAGCATGATTAAGTTGGATTGACCTGAAAATCTTGGAGCATGTAGTGATTAAACGTGCTTATATTTCCAGTTATAGCGGCAAAGGACTGACCTTTACTCGAGATTATCATTATACGCCAAACGTGAAGTTTGCCTTTTTACATTGAAATATATCAGGAAAATAATTAGTGTATTACAGCCTTGTATCATTGATCCAACATCGAGGAAATCATTAAGTGCGTAGACCAAGTCACCGCACGGTCGTTTCGTGCAAAAAGATATACCCACTTTAGCTTGTGAATGGTATTGTGTATTGTATTGCCAAAACAACATTCAAGGAAGAAACAGGCATGTAGGATGGGATTACTTATACCATAATTGGCTGTTATGCCGCTTTCTCAGCTGCACCTGTTGTTTCGGAAAGCATTCGCCAACAAATTATTTTATGTATCAGAACTTTTGATGCATAGATAATAGGACTGAATGCTATCCCACAAAGAAAGTAGCATTACCTTGCATATTGCAGCTAAGATTTAAAAAATAGTAATCTGTCGAATAAAAAGCAAAATACGCGTTGTCATTTATTATTAATCGGGCAGATGACGTATTGTCATCATCCATTTTCACCAAATTTATCACCAAAGCAATTGTCTAATAAACCATTGGAAATGATGTCTCGAAATGTTACAGGAGACCATAACATGTCATCTGACCACGGTCTCATGTGACCTTTCCAAATTCTCCAATGACAGCCTTTCTCATTAGTCCTTATTGATATAATAAATATTCTGCAAAACGATGATAGGAACTGATAGACTGACGTTTGAGGCATGCGGACAAAGCTTCTAAACCTCGACCATTGTCCATCCGTACTCCCAAAAGACCCCGGACATTTCACTTTGCCCACTGCAATACTTCATCATATACACACCCTTTGTTTTATCACTGAGTTGTTCCATGTATCTGATAAATAATTCACCACATGGTTCCTTGTTATACTAAATTCCGGGGTTGCTCTTTTATGCGAAGCCTTTTTCTCACTAATCATCACGATATGTTTAATTAGGTTATGGATACACCTAGTTATTACTCCTCATTGATGTTTTATACATGTAGAACACCTCGGCCATTTTTTTTATTGAGGATAATCAATTCTCCCTATTCCTCTTTTCTTTTTCCGCTCTCCGGAGGGACCATTAAAGTACCAAGCAATAAGCATTACCTTAAGTTAAATACTCATCCGAAACATCGTTTCAAGATCTACTGACAGTAAACGTTAAAATGATATTACACAACAACTCCCAAAAAGTTATTCTCGGTGCAGATGGAAATGTGTTAGTTGTTTTAAAGACAATGAAACAAAGACGTTAAATACAATATATCATCTGCTGTACAACACTCAGCTTTAAAGACAGAATCAATTATAAAAGGATACATACTCAATTAGGCATAAACGTTTTATAATATTTTAGAAGGGTCTTTCAGTTGATATGTAATGGGAAGATTTGAAATATTTCAAAGCCGCCAACTGTTCTGATAGAAGGTTTATATTTCTCAACTTTTTGTATGCATCATACTGACGCCAAACTTAAAACTCTGAGTGCAGCTTTAACAAGAACATAAATCACTTAACACATGGTTTTGAAGCCAGCTCATATATCAAATCCGGAATCGAATAGGATTATAAACATAACGCCGATAAAACCTATGTTGAATAAAAGCATTGCTTAATACATGTTTCAATCTTCCATTTGAAAGTGAGACATCTTGCAGTTGCAAAATTGTAATTAGGACATCGGTATTTTCCCGTTGAATTATTTACTGCTATCAAAATGGCGTAATAACTTCGAAATCGATCATACAAGTACGCCAATGTGGCATTTTGTTCAACAAAACCTTTGGATGCAAATGTATTGTGTCATTCGATTTACACAGGAAAATAGTTCTTAGTTAATTTTTTTTATGGGTTTTATCTATAATGATTGGTCAAACTGGATACGGGCTTGATATGATCATGCGTTTTTTTCACTTGTTTTTTACTACTGCAAGGGTATTCTCCTAATGGGTATGGTGATAAAGATTGCAAGCACTTAACTGTATATTTACATAATTATAATACTAGCATGGATAGGTTTTAGTTACCTCGATGATATTGATATTGTATTAATTTAAAGTCGTGCGGATGCGACATGCCAGTTCTGTTCTACAGTGTGTTTGTTTGTTTGTAATATATTGCTTAAAGCACCGCCGTTTCAGATCAGGTCCTTGCATATCAATCTCAACTTGTTTTAGCTCAGAAATGCATGGCTTGATTCAAACTCTTGTTTGGTTGTCCTCTTTTCAATGGCTTATTTTCTCATAGAACATGTTGATAAATACATTTGGTTAATGTTTTATATGAACTTAATTCTAGAGCATAAAATGGATTTGAGCAATTATCAAAACCAATGAATTGGACTTGATCACAGTTTTAGCTTAAGAATATTTTTTCTTTGAATACTGTTTTTTTTATCAACATCTTCTATGAGAGAATGCACTTTTGAAAAAAAGTGAAACAATACACGTTTTTAAAGCATTCATCTTGTTATAATAAGGTAAAATCAACTGATATGACTCCATTTTTTTTCAAGAAGTAGCGGCCCTAACCTCACGAATAAATAAAAAAGATTTTTGTCAACATATCGTTAACTAAATGTACGTCCGATCCAATTAGTTACATGCAATACAGCAGATGAATATAATTCAATTATGTGCTCTCATTTTTTTCTGTACATCTTTTACCTGTTATGAGAGGAGTCTAGCAGATCCCGTTTGATCAGAACTGTACTTGTGTCTTTTGTTATACTATTTTCATTTTTTTGAGCAAGGTACAAACTTAATTTTCATAACAGGTACACGATAGTCACACGACAGTCACATAACAGTAGTCACATGACAAATGTATGTATTTCACAGAAGTGGTTCATTTGCAGTTTCTGGAGGAGGTCTAAAATTGAATTCGAAGTTAAAGGAATAAAAGAAAACATTCTTCTAATCACATACCCTTGTTTGGAACTCTTTGTTGAGCTGTACATTGACTCTGACAACACAGTAATTCAGTTCAGAGCCAACATGTGGGATTATCAAATTGTAATGTTTGGTGTTTCAGTTATAAATCGATGGTTTAATTAAATTGCTCAATGCTGTCGAAATCGTAGACGAATTTTGGTTTTATCAGGCATTGTTTCCTCAACAGTAGAACTAGCCAGTCTGTCATGTTCATAAATTTGTTTCTATAGTGAATGCCTCTTTAGAACAGGGAGATTCTTCAGAAGTACCACTGTGAACATTGTTCTTGACAATTAACCCTTTGCATGCTGGGTAAATTGTCGTCTGCTCAAAAATTTCGTCCGGTTTATTCTAAATTTCTTTCAATTTACTTAAAACTTTGGGGATATATTGACTGAGTGGCAAACAGCTTGGAACCTGACCAGGCGCCGAGTTACTCGGCGTCTGGTCGGGTTCCAAGCTGTTTTCAAAGCCTTTAAATTTGCCATCAGCAGCTTAAGGGTTAAAGTAGCTGCACCCTGTCAACCCCAGCTAGAAATGCATTAAGGCCGAAAAATGGTTTGGTTAGGGTGACATCCTTTTCAAAAATGGTAGGATAAGTAGGTTTAAAACCAAATTAGACTTAAAACACGCACTTAAAAGAAAAGAATACTTTTTTACCAAATGACTATGACAACGGTAGTGTCGGTGCCTGTTTCGTAGGTAGGTTCGGGTAATGTAAGCGGTATTCTATTTACATGGATCACTAGAAGTGATATTCAATGATCCAGAAGGGACTAGAAAATGATTTACCCGGCTCTTTTTCTTTCATCAAATCTTCATCATTTAAAGATGTAAGTCTCCTTTTTTGGTGTACTTATTTTATGTGTAAAATGAGTATTTCCATTAGCTTCGTTATTATTTTCGGATTTTGATTCCATTTGTAATGATACATTTAAAAACAATTATAATGAGCAAATGAGAAACAAACATATTTTGAATAGAAAACAGACTTGTCTATTCAAAATGCATCCCGTAAATAATAAAATTAACGTAATAAACGGTGTTTAAGATATTGATACTGCGTTCTTTTGACACGTATGTGATTAATTAATAAGCACGTGTTATGTTAGCACATCTAAATAAGGCATACCTTATTTCCAAGATAATTTATTATTTTATGTCATCAAAGTCATTAATATTTTATTGCAACCGACAAGGCCAGGGCCCAATATCACAAAAATACTGAAGTCGGATCTCAATCTCAATTTTAATTCATTTACCACAGAAAACATAGTATGATTCAAGACCATTTATGATTTTATTCTCTCATGTAAAATATATACAATTTGGAATAACTATTGATATTATGTATTGAGAATTGACAACAAATGTTTTTGAAATTGCGACCATGCCTCCGCGATGTTGTTTGTATTGTTCGCTCATTTGTCATAAAACACGAGTTTTAGTGTGATTTCGACCGGTTATCAACAAATGTACTTTAATCTCTAAAAACTGAATTATTGCCATTCCTGTTAAAACTTCATTTATTCATGATAAACTAACGAAACTGAACAAGTAATTATGCAAAACAATATCATCGGATCAGGGACATGTTCTTAGTTAGGGAAAATCAGGCTGGCTGAGCGTTCAAAACCAATTATATTCTATGGTTTTCAAGGCCGTACGTTATTTGATAGTAATCATGACACAACTATTTTTAATGACCGTTTTGTCTAGAGTGTGTGTATTTACCTTTTCCACAACCAATGAAGAGCATAGCATAGTTATAGCAGCCGGTATCCCCCTGTTCAGTACCTTTAAATTGAATTCTTGCAATGTGATCATATTGAATCAACCTATATTTGTCCAGCTTATATTATATAGACCTATAGTACATGTATCCTAAATAGGGAATTTCATTTTGACATATGTGAAAATTGAGCAAAAGAAATCTCACAGTCAGATGATGAAAATAGCCGCTTATTAAAATCATTGACAACCTATAAAACATACAGAAAAATATCTAAACTCATGAACTCACCAAATTAAAGGTTTTCTTGCAGTGTAAACAGCTGCGTTTTTTAGCAAAAATGGGCAATAAAAACGTCAAGCAATTCCTGCTGAATAAATGAACGTCTCTGCCTGAAAATGCACTTACATTGCTCTAAGAGAGAAACTCGCACCCCACTTAATCTCTATAACCTGCTGTAGCAATAACACACTTATCATTCACATTTAAAACTCATGCGCTAAACATATGGTTTTATTTACTGGTATATGCATTCGGATAACTAGACCTAATGCAACAACTGTTGGGGACATAACACACTTTAACCACATCGAGACGGTGTGTAAGGGAATGTTTTTCTCACAGTTAGGAGTTACTCGCTTAACAGATCACTAGGCTTGCTGACACCCGCAATTTCCGCTTCTCTTTGGAAAACACATTTTGTCGTTTGCAATCAATTATAGAAAAAACTCATAATACTTACGAGAGAAACAAATAATAACTTGATTGAACAAAAAGGTTTTAGCTGTTAAAGAAATTCTGCAAAATAAGTATAATGTTTGCGTATCGGCGATTAAGCATCTAACTGTTGAGAGTGTAAGTCATAGATATGTATACTTTGAAACAGGATTATAGGATAACACTTTAGGGTACTGGGCTTGCGCTAAATTCATTTTGTGTGGACTTTATGAGGTGTTTATTTTCGTGTTTGTGGTGTTTATAAGTCACCAGCTCATTGCTAATTGCATTGAGCCTCTAAACAGAGTTATTTTTAAATTTTCGACTTCTTGTTCATGAAGTTGTCATTGTATTATTGTTTTTTTTTATTTGATTTTATTTCTTATTTTTGCATTGAGAAAAGCATTAATATATGCCTGCGTTCGGCCGTTTTCAATCGCTGTTCTATAAAAATGCAGAGCCATCCGTAAATATCAATATTTTGATACCTTCTGTCAAATTTACCGGATATAACCGTCACAAAGCAGGTTTCAGACCACCAACTGCAATGCAGAATAATGTTCACTCCATTCCCCCTTATCAATCCTATTCTCATGTAGACCTTTATATACAATACAATGACAAGTACTACAAGAGCGAGTCCAGAAGGCGAGGCGGTTGTTTAAAGAGGCAAGGAGCAAAGCCCAACAGACAACTAGTCCTAGCGAAAGACACACAACATAATGCCATTGGTATGACTAAATATATAAGGGTTTGCAATCATATACACTGTAATGTGACGTAGCGATCCTATCAATATAATTCAATATGACTTACACACGCAAAGAAACACGTGGATTTAATTCAAGATGGTACTTAGCCTCCTATATCTCTATACATTATGGCGTTAATCCCACGAATTATTGTTCAATTCTACATAATAACTGTTGGTTACAGTAGTAATATTTTTAATCTTATTGCCAATGAAGCTATGTTTTGGATCATAAGAGCGACAAAATATTTCAGAAGGAGAGTTAAAATACATGCTATATATGTATCGTATGTTATTGAATATAAATACACATAAATTGTCTTCTCAGAACACCCTGGAGCTTGGTGACCAATTGATATGCAATTATTGGATTACTTGCAAGAATAAACATGATTAACTTGGATTGGCCTGCTTCTCCTGGAGCATGTAGTGATTACACATGCTTATCTTTCCAGTGCTGTGAGGGTAATGATAGCGGCATGTATCTGACCTTCACTTGTGATTATCTCTAATGATAGCTTATATCATTGGTCCTATACCTAGGATATCATTAAGTGCTTAGACCAAGTCATCGAACGTTCGTTTCGTGCTGAAAAATATACGATGCTACAATGGGATTCATTTTACCGTCATTATTGACTTAGATGCCACATATTTGCATACACTTGTCAAGTAGAAAATGCATAGATGCCACTTATTTGCATACACTTATCAATTAGAAAATGCATTTTCCAACACTGAAATGTCATCAAAAGGCATCTGTTATGTATAGATATATACTATTTCGGATGCATAAAAATGAGACTCTTCGTTATTCCATTATGCTGGTAACAGACCCTGCATATTGTAAATTGTGAACATTTAAAAGATGAATCGAATCTTGACTCTTTTTGTTCGATTCTGCAGCAATTTGAATTTGATTGTAAAAGAACAATGGTATCTGTCACAATGCAAATTACGTGTATTCATTTGTTATTATTCCGATAGAAAACATAATATTATTGTCAACTTTCACCATATTTATCAGTTGAAAGTAATATTCAAATAGACCAAGAGAAATGTTGATGAAGACCATGACCTGTCTTCTGACTACGGTCTCAAATAACCTATCACTATTTCACAATGTCAGAACTTCTCATTATTCCTTACTAATATAATACATATACCACAGAAAACTGATGATTAGAACTGATAGCCGGACGGCAGTGATATTCGGACAAAACGTCAAAACCCCGAACAATGTCCTTGTTCTGTCCTAAGAGACCATGGACATGTTACTTATACCGGGTCATATACATTATCATTTATACCGGTCACTCTTTGTTTATCATCAATGATTTGTTCAATGTATCTGATAATAACTCACTATACGAATTCCGTGATGTACTTAATTTCGGGGTTTCTCTTTTACGCGAAGCCCTTTTCTCGCCATTCATCGCCGTATATGTTAAATCATGGTATGGATGACACCTCGTTGTTATCCCTAATTGATGTTTTCTATTAAGGATCATCTATTTCTCTCAACGAGATATCTCCCTTACTTATTTTCCTCTATCTAGCTTTCCAGAGGGATCATTAAATTGCCAAGCTACATATGCATTTCGTTAGGTTGAACACTCCTCGGAAATTTAGTTTCCAGATCTACTGACAGAAAATGATGGATTGATATTACCCAACATGCTCACAAAATGTATTTTATGTGCGGAAGGAAATCTGGAAGTTGTTTCAAAGACGATGCTGTTTTGAAACCAAAGACGTTGGATACAATTTATAATCTGTTCAAAATATAGCATTAATGACATAACTAATTTTAAAATGATAAATGTTGAATTGAATCAGGCATTTTTTATATATATATACATTTTAGAAGGGTCTTGAACTTGAGTAATGAGATGATTTTCAATGCTTCAAAGCCGGTTACTGATCTGATTATGAGGCTTATTTTCTCAACTCGATGTAGGCAAGATACTGACGCAATTAGTAAACCTCTTATTACAAATTGAATAGCAAAGACGTCATTAAAACACATGGTTTGAAGCTTGTGTAAATAGCAAGCGTTAGAATCAAATCTGGAATCTGATTAGAATCGTAACGTCATATTAAACTTCTCTTCGAAGAGGAGGATTCTTCCCGGTACATTCTTGTAATTCTAGCACTGGTATTTTCCGCTTAAATTATTAACAGTCATTAAAATGGCGGAATGATCTTGAAAATGATCATGCAAGAACGCCCATATGTCATTTCCGTTTAACAATCCTTAGGGTAAGAATTTATTGTGCCATGTGATATTCACAGAAAAATAAACTGTAGACGTAAATTTTAGATGAGCAACGACACCCCCTGATGAGAATGGTGATAAAGAGTGCAAGGCTTTTAAATATATATTCACATACAATAATAACATAAAAAGTTCAGTTCAATTATGGTCGTTCATATGCCAATTTTAGGCTATGTTGGATGATATTGAGATGTATATATTCAAAGTCGCGCAGACGCAAAATGCCAGTCGTGTACTACATGGTGTGTGTTCTGTGTGTCGTATTTTGCCTTAAGAGCCACAGTTTCAGATCAGGCCCAATATTAACAATTCACAATGTATATTAAAACTACAAAAACAAGCACAGTAGTCATATGTTTAAACATAAAATCAAATCTCAATATAAACTCATTTTATCACATAAAAGCATGGCTACACTGTTAAGTGTGTACTAAGATCATATGCACTTAGAACACACTTTAACCTGGTCTGAGAGTGTCCAGCCGAGCAGACCAGAAATACCAATTAAAGCAAAACGGCACTAGTGGTATTCTAGCTAACCAATTTTTTCAGATTTGATTTGATTCAATATTGCGAACTAAAAACTTCAGTGAATAAAAATGTTTATTGGAATGAATGTGGGGAACATCAATAGTGTAAACACTTGAATATTATTATCCTTTTTTCGTGCAAGTCACACACAATATTGTCATAACAAGCACATCTAGTCACATGCTAATGAATCGCAGTCGGAGAAATAAAGAAAATATTATCACATACCGTTGCTTGGAACTCTTTGTTGAGCTGTACATTGACTCTGACAACACAGTAATTCATTTCAGAGCCAACATGTGGGATTATCAAATTGTAATGGTTGGAGTTGCCATTACAAATAAATGGTTTAATTAATTCGCCGAATTGTGGTTTTATCAGCCATCGTTTTCTCAACAGAAAAACTAGCGAGTCTGCCATGTTTATAAATTCACTTCTAAAGTGAGTGCTCCTTTAAACAGAAAGAATATTTAAAATTACCAGTGGGAACATAGTTCCTGAAAATCACAGTAGGTGCAGCCATATCAACGCCCAATAGCAACGGGGTTGGTGGTATTCTATTTCAGAAAGGATTAGAAAATAGATAACAACTTTCTGTAAGTTTCATTTAATCTACGTAACTAAAAGATATATGTCCTTCTTTTGGTGTACATGAATATTTCAAGGCAAGGGATTTTTATTTATAGCAATGAGTAGGCCTCAAAAACATTTTTTCTTTAGGATCTTGACCAATCAGCAAAGACTTTGAGAGAATGCGCTTTTAAAAAGTGTTAAAACATATACGATTTTGAATTACTTTTGATACTGTGTGCAAAATGAGTTGAGATGACATTTATAAAGATGTTTGTAAAATGGGGACCTTGCCTCTGCGATGTTGTTTGTATTGTTCATTCAAATGTCGTAAAACACAATTTCAGTGTGTTTTTGGCCAATTATTAACAATTGCACATTACTCTCTTGAAACTAAATTATTGCCTTTCATGTTTTAACTTTATTCATTGATGATAACCTAACAAAACAGAACAAGCAATTATGCAAAACAAAAGCATCGGATTAGGGACATGATATGAGTTGGGGAAAGTGTTCGGTTGAGGGCTCAAGAACCAATTATATTCTAGGGATTCCGAGGCGGTACGTTATTTAATAGTATTCATGACACTAACCTTTATAATGACCGCCTTCTTATAACCAATTATATATATGGCAGCTACGTTTCTCCTATTTAGTACCTTTAATTGCATTCTTAACATTTATCTGAAACGTTTCTTTTGCGCTATATCGGAGAGTGTTTTCTCTCTAACCATTTTATGATTGAGGATTGGGAACCATGCATCATTGTAACTAAATTTTAGAATACCTTTTTTTCCAAGAAATTAATATTAATGCTGAAAAAAAAGAAAAAAATATCAAATAATATGATACCGTTTGTTTCTTTAGGAATACATAAGCGTTATCATATAAAAACGGGTTGGGGGTTCGAATATTTAATGATGTTTTTTCTATTGATATTGGTGATTAATAAATCATTTTTGCAATGGATGTTTTGCACTGGAAATGAGATTAATTTCGGGGCTCAAATCGGGGCAGAAAAAGCTCACTGCCAGATAATGAAAACAACCACTTATTTTAATCATTGCCAACATATAAATCATACAGGTCCTGATATAACCAAATTAAACCTTATTTTGCAATGAAAATAGCTGCGTTATTGTTGCTGAATTAAAAAACTTTTCCGCCTGAAAATGCACTTACACTGTTCTAAGAGAACAACTTACACCTTATTTAACCTCTAAAACCTGTTGTAGCAATAACACACTTGCCGATCACATTTCAAACACATGCTCAAAACATATGGTCATACTTACTGGTATTTGCATTCGGTTGGTGATGTAAAGCTTGATAGACCCCATGCACCAACTGTTAGGGATATATATTTAACACATCAAGTTAGGGAATGTTTTCTCACAGTAAGAAGTTCCTCGCGTAACAGATCGCTAGACTGGCAGACATCCGCAATTTCCGCTTAACTTTGGAAAGAATCATTTTGCCGATTTCAATCATTTATCGGAAGAGCTCATCATATTTATGAATTTTTATGAGATTAAAAACAAGTTCTTTGGTTGCTAAAGACATTCGACAATTTAAAAAAAAGGGTGTATCGGCGTTTTTGCAGCATGCTGTTCAGTTTATTTGACCTTGATCTTTATGTTCTCAACCGATAACTAGGTAACATTTCAAGGGCACTGGGCTTGTTCCTTTATTTTTTTATTATATTGCATGACGAAAAATTATAGGGAAAATATAAAGGAAAATAATATATTTTCGCGTTTGTCCGTCTTAAATCGCTGCTCTATATAAATGCGAAGAGCCATCTGTTAATATCAATACCAATGTCTTTCAAACAATATACCGGATAAATTTGCCAGGTTTCAGACCATCAGCTGCAATCCAGAATAAGGTGCAATCCATTCCCCTTTATCAATATCTGTCCCCTTGTATGTTGTTAAAATGTGTTGTCAAAACGTTTTTTAAATAACAAAACTTTTATGCAATACAATGAATTCTACAAAGGTGCTAATCCTGATGCTAAAAATGTTCTGAGCTTGTTTCAAGACACAATGATGAAAGCCTAATAGACAGTGAGCATGAGACACACTTCATCAAAACACGTTCAGTATCAATTTATGTCGGGCTTCTCAATCATATACCCATAATGTTACGTAGCGCTTTTATCAATTTATTTCAAAATGAACTACACACTCAAAGAAACTCTCGAAAGGCACCAATAACAAAACATGTAATATTCGTGGGGTAATGCCATAGAGTCTCAAAGCCTTCTATATTGTAATGTCATTTGGGGCCTTCTGGCTTTAAGTCCACGAAATATTATTGAGTAACACTATTAATGCTCGTACAGTAGTGGTATTAATAAATTGTCTTGCCAATGAAGCCATTGAAGCAAGGAATCTGACCATTAGAGCACATTGACATCGAAGTGATATGTTTACAAATATTTTCAGAAGAAGGGGTGAAAATACATGTCGTACATGTACATGTATGATTTCATGCTATTGAATATAATATACTTTATGCTTGTCTGTCAAGAACACGCATCCAGCTTGGTGACCCTTGCACGGCATAATTGGTTAACTTGCAGAATAAGCATGATTTAGTTTCATTGACCTGAATTTCTTGAGGCATATAGTGATTACAAATGCTTATCTTTCCAGTGCTGTGGGGGTAATGATAGCGGCATGGAACTGACCTTAACTCGTTATTATCTCTAATGATAGCTTAAATCATTGGCCCAATACCATGGGTATCATTAAGTACTTAGACCAAGTCTTTGCGTGCAGAGCGGTCTACCATTAAATGTAGTATGTGGATGCTGTTTTATCGTCAATAGATCTTTTATAGAAAGAATTTCATTTACGATGGGATTATTTTTATCGTAATTGAATGAAACATACACATGTCATTAAGGTACTGTGTTAACAAACAACGAAATGTTATCAGAAGCAATTTTGAAGCCCTTTGGCTTTGATTGTACGTAGTCATGGTATATGTCACAATACCAAAAAAGTGTTGTCATATATTATTTATTCAGGCAGATGATTTCTTATCATCGTCAATTACCACCAGATGTATCAGCAAAGTTATCGTCTAATTGACCAAGGGAAATGCTAATGAAGACTATGACCCGTATTTTGACCACGGTCTCAAGTGACCTTTCGCAATTCTCCGATGACAATATCTCTCATTATTCCCTAATAATATAATAATTATTCCACAAAAATATAATAAGAATTGATATCCGGACGGATGTGACATTCGGACAAAGCTTCAAACCCCGACCATTGTCCTTTCTTTGTCCATAGAGACCATGGACATGTTACTTTTACCGTTTGATATACATTATCATCTACAACCTTTTTGTTTTTATCAACGATTTGTTCCATGTAACTGATAAATAATTCACCTCAAAAAGTCCGTGAGGAACTTTATTTCAGAGTTGCTCTTTTACGCGATGTCTTTTTCTCGCCATTCATCGCCGTATATGTTTAATTAGGTTATGGATGACACCTAGTAGTTCGACCTTATTGATGTTTTCCATGAGGGATCATCCATCGCTTCTCTTGATATCTCCCCTACTCATTTTTCTCTATCAGCTTTCCAAAGCGACCATTAAAGTGTCAAGCAATACATGCGTTACGTTAGGTTGAATACTCCTCGGAAAAATGGTTTCTAGATCTAATGATGTATTGATATTACTTAACGTACTAACAACTTATTCTGGTTGCAGAGAGAAATATGGTGGCTGTTTCACAGGTTATGCAAGACATTTTGAGAATACAATGACATTTAACACATTTTTGTAAAATAATGCAATGAAAAAAGTTGTAATTGAAATACACTCGCCATATTTATTTTCAGTGCAAAAGGAAATCTGTGGTTTTGGGGAAACACATGTAAATGAACACGGTTTACGACATAATCAGTTATTATTGTAACATATTGATTTGACAATAACGCAAACTGCCCTACATAAACGCTTTTTTAAGTTGTTCAAAATACCATTTGACCGTCCACTGTTTCCTGATCGGTTTTTACGGTAGTATGTGCTTTTCTCCTTGGCGTACATTGGGCGCGTTCAAACCATAAAGAAATGTTGTAACAAGGCCCTTAAAACTTTAATCATAGACTGTGTAAAGTATTAAAAGCAAAGAAATCATTAAAACATCGTTTGAAGCTACCTTTAAATCAAATGTAGACTCAGATAATAATTATAACGTCACATAAAACTTACATATTTATTGGATTACTTTTAATGAATCACTGCGAAAGTCGCTATATATGATTTCAAACTCCCTGAGGGGTTTTGAACATGAGATTTCTTGCCAATAATTCTGACATCGGTATTTTTCCGTTAAATTATTTACAATCATTAAAATGGGAAAAGTTCTTGATAATGATCGTACAAGAACGCCCATCTGTCATTCCCGGTCGGAAAAAGCTTTGGATGCAAATTTCTTGTGACATTTGATTTTCACAGAAAAAAATGAACTCAAATTTTAGATGTTGTTTTTGTCTGTGTAATGATTAGACTAACTTGGAACGGTCTTGTGTTCGGTTCTTCAGTAGAATTCTCGTTATTGTGTGCAACTTCATCGCGCAATGTGTTCATTAGCATTAACAAATCAAATAAAAACATGACAGCGTGTCACTATTTAAAAATGTTTTTATTGTCATCGTTGTAAACATTTTCTTTATCTTTATGTACGCGTATGAAGTTGCTTACTTGCACATGAAGGATCCTACCTCATTCATTATTTTGATATATCATTGGTTCTGCTTTGTTTTGTGGTCTTCTTCTTTTCACTATAGACCCTCTGGAAAAGAAATCATAATGTAGTATAATTAACTTCTACTTCTCAATAATAGCTGACACTCGGCCACTGTGGGAAATGTAGCATTCATCTAAAACCCGATGGTTTAAGGGATCAGGTGTTTGTGTTTGATTGCTAGTGAAGGACTTGGGGCAAACTATTGACCACCACCGGGGGATAGATAAAACCGCAGATGCTTTCGGCGGATTTCAATTTGTGGCCTGGTGCTATTAAGTTTAGTTAATTGTTGGTTATTCCATCGACCATCTATTTACAGGAAGTTTTCTATCTTTTTCTTTGATTAATGCCATTTACGCCATTTTTGCTTTCTCTTCTTCTCTTGCTTTGAGTCACTTCTTTGTTTCTATTCCTCTTGATCGTTTGCCACGGTTTCGAGTTTCTTACCATGTAGATACAACAGTTGTATCTTATGTACAGAATTTAAACAAAAGTGTTAATGCACTGCATTTCAAGTCCAATATTCATTAAACATCTTAAGTCATTTACTAACCAAAGTATCCCATTGGTAATATGATATAATAATTTAATAAAATCTTTAATTCTTTATGTTGATGTATTAAATGTACATTTGTAATATACATATATTTATGTTAAAATCACTTGTACGATTTCTTCAATTTTACTATGGAAATCGATGAAATCGACGAATTAATGGATGAAGATGAAACCAAACTTTGCCACAACACACTTTAAAATTGAACAGCCCCGACTGGACTGATAAAAAGACTTCTAAAGAAATCATTTTTTTACGTTTAAAATTTTGGCTAGTGAGCGTGTTTCTGTATTTTTTCATATAACTATTCATATCGGTGTGCACTTTCATCAAAATACATTCTCCATTCAAGAAATGTCACCATCCAAGAAGTGTCAACAGGAATGAGTTCAAACGGTCAACAGCTTACTTAAAGGTGTCTCCGTTATCACTTATCACCAGCCTTGTGTCCGCGGGTGTTTCGAAAACAGTTCTGATAGGGAATGCCCCCTTAATTTCCCCTGATCCTTTCCTCACTTCCATCTATCACTTCTAGGTGATTTACTGTCCTCTAGTGACCATATGTATCATCCTCGAGTAGAAATGAATTTGGACAAGCGATGTGGCGCATTCCTATGCTCCTGAAATTGATTGTCATATATTTCCTCCGTTGACGATTGTTTATTCGGAGATTAAAGAATATGTGCAGATATGATTAAATCATGGCTGGATGAATGATTGACGTTTACGAGGGAAGCTGGCCCCAATATCACAAAAATACTCAAGTCAATTCTCAACCACAAATCATTTTACCTCATAAAAGCATAGAATGATTCAAAATATTAAGTTTTTATTCTTTTCTAAACGTATTTTCTCATAGATTGTTTTGATAAAAAGATTTTGTCAATATTTCAAAGAAATCTAATTCTAGAGCAAAAACATTCTTGAGTAATTGTCAAAATACAAATAAAATTAACTTAATTATACATGTTTGGCAAAATATGTTCCCCATGGAATCTAGACAAACGGTTGTGATGAACATATTCAAATACCTTATGCGCTTTTAAAAGACGTAGAATCATAAACGATTTTTAATTACTTTTCATTAAATGTGGTAATATGAGTTGAGTCTGAGATCGATATGTTTGCATATGTTATTTATATGGTTCTGCAACGTAAATTACTGCTTGCACTTCCAATAAAACGTAATCACAAAAAACACACCAATTCTAGGTAAAAATTCTCCCACTTTTTCACCGGTTTTACACATCAACGCGTGGCAAATAGTTTTGTTTCACACCAATACCCATACTTTATTCATGAGTTCATTCAAGTGATTTAATGGTGGGAGAGGGAGTCATGAAATAACGAAGTTTCTCAAAAGCTTTTTTGGAGTCGCTTCCTGATGGAAAATATTTCTCTGGTATTTAGGACTCACACCAGTTCTAAAAATAAACGAAACAAGTGGTGTGTTGTTAATATCAATATTGATGTTGATGTTGTTGTTGTTGTTGTTGTAGGTATTGTTCTTCAAATAAACTCTTCAGAGTTCATATATCATGACTAATTTAGTCAGTCTCTGGTTTTCTGGGTTTGTATTCAGTTAGCGACTTAGATCCAACTTTAATTTCAGATCTTAGTGTTTTGATTGGCTTGTTAAATTAAGACTGGTTTAGTTTTATCATTGCCATATGACCAAAAGAGAAAAGGGGCGGTGTTCATAAAGTATCTTAAGTCTTTTTCTAAATTAGTCATTTTCCTAAGCTAAGCATCTCACTTGTCATATAAATAAATCACTTCATAATATCTGGAATACTTTAAAAATGTTGATTTCAAAATACACACTTTTAAGTTTAAAAACCCTTGTACTTTTCTTTTAATTTGTCAATGAAAATTAAAAACAAATCGACATAGACCAGTTAAGAAATGACTTAAGATAGTTTATGAATACCAGTTTAGCGGTACAAACAAAAACTGCTCATTCTCATTTTTTTTCAAGGTCATATTTAACTATTATCAAATAATCATTCTATAATTAAAACATGCTGCTACAACAAAGCAAATTAAGTTCAAACGAGTACGTTTGATAGCAGAGTTAAAAGATGAAATCGTTCCCCTAGATTATCGGCAGCTTTGATCTGTGACTTCTTGAAATTAAATAAGCAAGGCACAAATGGATAGCTCTTTGCAAATCCCAGATGCATGGCTCACTGTCAGAGGCAACAATGGTGTGAATGTCATTATCACTTATTGCGTTTGTTAGGCGGTTGGAAAAAGAACTGACATGTGATGAATTGAGTTGTTGATAGGGAAACAGCTCTGAAAGATGCTGAATTAAAGACTGCATCATACAGGAAGAAACAACTTTATTCAGAAATTTTACACTTTATGATGTTATTGTTCTCTCTATTGCCCATTTCCCACTTTGTGGAAATCGTAAATTAAACTTTAAAAAAAGAAAGAAAGATTTTGCAGGGATATGTTCAATGGCAGACCAATAGCCTTAGCCTCGCTTAGGAGTAACACGAAGACTTAGTGCTTATGTGTTAAGATTAAAAGACACATTTGATTGGAAGTGGTAATAAAATATCCATGTAACTAAACACATGATCATACATTATTTATGTAATTCCATATGATTGCTACTATGCATAAATGATCCATGTGACTCAATTTGATTGGTACTGGATATAAATTATCCATGTAACCTCATTTGATTGGTGCGGGACATGAAATATCCATGTTACTCAATTTGATTGGTACTGGATATAAATTATCCATGAAATTCCATTTGATTGGTGCTGGACAAGTTTTATCCATGTAACTCTTTTTTATTGGTGATGGACGTAAACTATCCATGTAACTCCATTTGACAGGTTTGGACATAAATTGTCAATGTAACTCCATTTGAATACTATTGTGCGAAGATATATCGGCATGTAACATTATTATGGCTTTGCCAAAATACTCAAGTGCAGATTAGCACAATATCGATCAAAGAAACAAAAAACACAAACGCTACAAGACAACAAACATTACACAACTTGTTATACTGATTCGCATTTATATCTTTCATGTTGTGTCGACACGTTGCTGTTTTAGCCAGCAAGGATCTTTAAATGTGACCTGCCGGAACAGCTGGCAAAAGACAGCTTTTCCGGCCAGACATAGAATTGATATCCAGAATTAAATTCATCACATGGCTTATGCAGCGAGGATTTTTCTAGAAACGTATGACACTTACAGATATTTGAGGCTACTTATGTAGATGGTATAAACTGTCTTAGGCTTTATGGCTAATGTCAAAGAGGTTTAATTACTATGAATATTGGTTTGACCGTTCTAAACTTAGAAGACAACTTGCTTAATACTGAAATTCGAGCTAGAGATTAGAGTACTGTTATGTTTTTAAATTTGTTTGAATTAATATTCAGCGCTTAGTTCTGCATTATTATTTACTGATTCAACATTGACATACTTCCACGATGTCTGAATAAGGAGAAAAAGATCAGTTTAAAGTACAAAAGGCTCTAGGAATTCTGAAAAGTAGGGCGTCTTAAAGATATTATGAAAGAAAATGCGAGTATGGTAAAATAATTGTCTCAATAGATATTTAAAAACAACGTAGCCTGCCTAAAGGACCTCACCGATCTCGCATCGTCTGCCGAACTTCCACGTTATTTAGTTTTGGTCTGGCCAATTATTGTCCAGTGTCCAATTTTGCCGAGGGCTAATACATAGCAACGCTTGCCATGTCATGACCCGTAATTATTTGTTAGTTGGCCTTATTTGACGTGCTCCTGAGACGGAATTTAAGGTTAGAAATATCAATATGTTATAGGATGAAAAACCAGTGTGTTCTTGTTAGTGGTTTTACAGGTCGTCTGGTTTTGTAATGTTGCATTTATTAGTATTTATGCTATTTTTTTAAATAATTTTGGTTCTGTTTTTCGAAAAAATAACATCGAGGTGTTGTTATAGCCTTTGTGTCGTTGTTATCAGTGTTATCGTCGTCGTCGTAGGGCATACATTTTAACCTAAGCCACAAATGTAATTTCTTTAACGATCTTCATATAAAACTATGCGCACATGTATTATCGCAGGATAAAATGCGCACATGTATTATCGCAGGATAAAATGCGCACATGTATTATCGCAGGATAAAATGAGCACGTGTATTATCACAGGATAAAATGAGCAGATGTATTATCACAGGATAAAATGAGCAGATGTATTATCACAGGATAAAATGAGCACATGTATAGCAAGGCTTTATAACTCTGGCTTTCATATTTGTTGACTTTGAAAAACAATGAATAAAAGTGTTAGTGTTCGATCAGCGGCAATCTTGTTCATCATTCTTCTTTGAATGGTACGATGTGGTCATTTCTTCCGAAAATGGGCAACTGTTGGTGTTTCCTTTTCAAAATGTGACTGTAACTTGGATAAGGAATGCATACTACCGATATGTTTACGGGTGATTTAATACAGATCATTCCTTACACGAACACAAACCATTACTTACATGAAAGTACACCATCGAAATAGTGTTTGTTTTGTTCTGTTCAGTTCTGTTCTGTTTACGAAATGAAAGTTATAATGACAAATAACATCTTGTTGTTGTCGTTTATATTCTTTATAAAACAATAGCTCAAGCCCGAGGAAAAAGCAACCCCGTCTTCAGGATTTGAAGATTTGATTTACCGTATTCTGAAACAAATAATTAAGATTACGATCATCGTAATTTCTGTGACAGTGTTACCCTCGAGTGAGTAAAATATGCGGGCGATGTCAGAATTTCCAAATTAATATTATCCATATGTCTGAGAAAAAAAGTCTTCTCTTGCATGCTTTTCGCAATAAAGTGTCCCGCTAGATCTTATTATATTATTATAAGAATACTCAAAGGAAATTTAGATTTGTGGCGGCGATTATGGACATCTGACATTAGCAACGACCCTTTCTCTCGGAGCCCATTTATTTTCTGCGAACAAGGAAATGAGGGATATTTATGACTAACAAGTTACTCGGGTTCCAGATTTGGAGAGCTTGGTTAATATTTGTCTTGGCTGTTCAGGCTTTATTCTATTCTGACAGACCTTTTGCGGAGTACAAAATAGTGGACAAGCACACATTACATTTCTGTGGTTGTCAGATTGTTTCGTGCGGTTTTGGAATTGTTGAGTGTATCTGTTTGCCACCTTATAGTACTTGCATGCAGTGCACATTCGGATTCGGAAGCGCATGTCATGTCAAGAAACGGTCCCTCCACTACAGCTTGAAGTGACAAGTTGAAAACATTGAGTTTTATCAACATTGATTGAAAGTACAACGGGAACAAAATAGCTTTCTTTAAGAATTAAAAGAGACTTATTCACTGAATGAAAGAACGACAAAACAAACCAAATCATATCAAAGTAACACTCGTATTTAAAATTAATTCAAACACATGAATAATAACGGATAACAAGATTGTAACCATGTATTTAATAGCTGAAAACGCACAAATATTAAATGACTGGTGGGTCCTAAAAGATATTCAGTGATCAATTATCGTCTCATAAGGTAGAAATATCGTGTTTCTGCAACTTTCTTTCAAATTACACACGGTTTCCTTCAGAAGAACCATTGTTTTCGATATTTATTCATCCTTTTCGGTTAGTTAAAAACGTGAATTGTATTCGTTGTGCTCTATCTTTTTTGGGAGTAAGAGTGCATCTTTAACAGTGAGTAAATTCTATAACTCTTGCTACAAAAGACAGCCATAAAAAACAAAGTCGGTCGCAACGTGAAAAAATACCAATACTTTCAAGTTAGGACATACTCGCACAAACTCTTGTACAAGAAAACTAGCGAGGTATTGTAGTAATTACTTGTCCCAAGTGAAGTTTTTGTCTGTACGTATTTTCACTGGAATCAATCCGCTAATTGCATTTTCTGTCCATTTTCTGCCGGCTTACAATACACAGGAGGATTTGTACCATAAATTGGTTAAACTAGAACTACTAGTAAGGACAACGTAATGAGCCAGACGGAGACAATTGAATTTTCTTAGTTTAATAGGGACACACTCTAGGTTTGCTGAGAATAAAATATACGCTTAAAAAGCTGACGGAAATTTACCTTAAAAAATAAATGTTCTTTTTTACGCCATGCTACAACGATTGGGCTGAGTTTAAGATGAAGAATTTCTTTATGGAGTTTGTTTTTTCTCGTATATGAATACTTTTCTTGATTTGATAGTGACCCTAGTCCTAAGTTTAGCAAATTACACTGTATCCGATAATGTGGATATATTGTAAGTGAAACTACATATATGCAATCTATTAAACAGGATTATGTTATAATGATTAGATAAGTCAAATTGAAAACTTCTGAGCCACGTAACAAAAAGCCTTATAGAACGTGTCATTTATGAGTTTCTGTTGGGTTTTGTCCGATCTGGCAAATGGTTTTGTAACATCAAGATCTCTGCACATGCATATTATATATATTCTGCCAACATCGATATATATGTATCGTTTGCATGGAACACATACATTATATTATCAAAGTTGAAATTCTCCGTTTTTCATGAGTATATAAATATCAATGCTGTTGTTTTTATTATTTTAGGCGAGTTACGGGACCTGATGCACCGATGTCCTGACGGATCATTCGGATACAAATGCAAATTCCGGTGCCGTTGTCGCGATGATGAGCCATGTGACAAGTTCTCCGGAAGTTGCTACAACGGCTGCGCACCGGGCTTCTGGGGGCCAGGATGTCAGCTTTGTAAGTGAACTTGATGTTACCTGAATGACTCATTTTTTTTACAGTGCATTAAAGTAGCGAAATACAAAATGAAATATGCCAGAACATTTATCCAGCTTTGCATGGACTGGCCGACTACCGGCAGGCAAATATCTGAGTCAATATGCACACCAGAAATAAAAGACAAGAGCAGTGTTGCATGACACCCCTGGGGAGAGCAGCGCTGTCTGGTTTTACTCATTTTACTCCTGAATAGGCACAACTCATCAAACGATTACGATATAGCAGCTGTCTAAACAAATGATGAAAATTAAAAAATCATTTAAATTATATCGTGACTATGCACTTGATGGCGCAAACTCATACGCAGTGATCTCCCTTGCCGAGCAGAAATGATTACTAAACAGCAAAGTGTTGTAGCCACTGTTTGGAGTTTGCCGACGACGATAACATCAACGGCAAGGCAATGTCATTTTATTTTCAAAAAATGAAAATAAAAAAAAACACCGACATTGTCATGAGCTATACAGAGAAATAATGGACTCACAATGAATCTGAACGCATCTAAGATAACGTCTTGGTATGGTTATAGGTAATAAATTGTAACATCCATCAGAAATACTTCATATCAGTCCCGACATGTCCCGCCTGAGCTAGTTATCAGACTTCAATAGCAGCAAATACAATTTCCGCCCGGTAAATGCCCAATCAATATCGTCGTGCCATGCTCAGATTAAGATATATGGCATATTTCATATTGCTGCATTTTATTTCCATAAGCGGTGCCGAAAGATAATAGCTCATAACATAACGTCGCTGGGAAGCAATCATAGTGGAACATTTTTTAGAGAAATATAATTGAAACAAAACGACTATATTGAATCACTTAACACAATTTTTGAACTTTGCTTCGAGGCAATTTCTTTGTTAAACGTGTTATCACATTTTCTAATTGATTTCCCTAAAGCTTTCGACCCAAATTTGCATATTAAAGGTGATTCCGAGCTCTCTATATGTCACGAAACAGAGAATATGTGATCTTAACGAATATACGTCTCGAAACTGTTTATCTGCGCTTATAACTTAACATGTATGCGTTGTTGTTTTTTTAAAATTCGCTAAATCACACTGAAATCTGGAGAGAAAGATATTTCTCAAAACATAAACACCTCTGTAGTCACTGCCATATGATCGCGACGACGACCCTTACCCCCTCACCTCTCCATACCTCCGTATACCGACTCCTCAACCATACCAGCCCTCTCTTTTCAGTGGAATTATTTATAGTCCTTTTTTAACAAAAGTGTATACTATTTCCATGCCTTCAGTTCAGGTGACTACCATTTTTAACTGGCCATTCCAATTTTGATGAAAGACTGTCTCGTTGTTTGTATTTGTGTATGTGTTTAAAGTTGTTTTTTTGTGTTTGTATGTGTGAAAGGTATTTTAGTATGTTTGTGACTATAGTTCATTGCCGTCTGGTCCCTTTACTTGTGCCCCTAAACATGGTTTATTTTTGAAATTTCGACTACTGGGCTTGTCCCTGTAATTTTCATTTTATTGTTCAACTCATAAATGGACTAAGTTCAAACAGTTAAAAAGAACGTATAGTGTTTTCTTCATTTTAATATTTACACCTCAACTTCCACTTCTTAAATGAACTGCCTTGCTGCAATTGCGTTCATCAATCGATGAACGCAACATCTTCGGATATGTTCGGATCGTAATTCATTGCATAACAATATACATGAAAGCTATTGATCTTGTTATTGGTTGTATTGTGTCAGCAGGTTCTGTAAAATATAGATTAACATTTTAGAAAGTGTTAGTTTATTATATTTTAAATATATTGGTGTTAGAGGTGTTTCATTTTTTACGTTTTAAAGTGATTTCAAGTTGTTGATCTTTTCCCGCGTTATTGTGACGTCATTTGAAAAAATGTTTCCGGTTATAGTCGGGTTCTTCTATTTACAGAATGGGTAAGAACGGATTACTGAAAGGTTTTCTTAAATGAAATGAAGTAGCTTTTAACAATTCTTGAATGAATAATGAACTATTGGTGTAAATATAAGGAATGAATTGCGAGGTTGATGTCATTATCGGGATATGAACGCAATTGGGTACTCCACACACATTGACCAACCCAATTGCGTTCATACCCCGATAATGACATCAACCCCACAACTCATTCCTTAAATGTACATAATTTTATGCCTAAAGTATTTAGATTTATGCTGTGATGGTTCTCCATTTTATGTAGCGCATAAATTAGTTGGGTCGTTTAGCATAACTTTCTAAAAACATGATTTTGGATTTTTATTTATTTCGACGCAAAGTTCACGATTTGACAAAAAAAAAGCAATTATAAAAAATATCTGAACATAAAATGATCCACCATGGGAAATAAATACCATTACAGAATTGTGGCGAATAAAAAAATACTGTCGCCTTGGGAGCATTAAAGCGCATGCGCAGATTATCCAACAATGATTGACGCATCCATGGGTGTGTTGTATTTCATTTGAAAATTAGTACATCATCAAATATTCATAAGCAATTCTCTTTAATGTGGAGATTAACGCAGATTGATATAATTGTTCAAAATTAATGCCCGCTTTGATAAACAATGGGTTTTAAATGTTTTCTTCCATATTAAAGCCACGCAGAGTTTGTAAACAGTAATTACATGAGCAATTCTCTTTTATGTGAAAATTAACACAGATTGATACAATTGTTCAAAAATAATGCCCGCTTTGATAAACAATGGGTTTTAAATGTTTACTTCCATATTAACGCCACGTGGAGTTTGTAAAAAAATAAATACATGTAATATGATCATACCAATGTCATGCATAATAAATATAATATTATTTATATTACTCATACAGTTATTTGTCAACAAACTGTACAGTTCATGTCATTAAAGATTTCTGTCTGTCTGTCTAGCTGTCTAGCTGTCTTGTCTGTCTGTCTGTCTGTTTGTCTGTCTGTCTGTCTGTCTGTCTGTCTGTCTGTCTGTCTGTCTGTCTGTCTGTCTGTCTGTCTGTCTTGTCTTGTCTTGTCTTGTCTTGTCCGTCCGTCCGTCCGTCCGTCCGTCCGTCTGTCTGTATGTCGGTCGATCGGACAGTATGTTTGTTTGGGTTTAAATATCTCTTGTACACAACCTTCAGTGTTTAGACCGCCCATATGGTCTTATGTGTTTCCTACTCCCGCTGTCCGTTCGGTCTCACATTACGATTCTTAAAAAGGTAACTTACGATTCGGGGTGTGGTCGAAGTCTATCCGCCCCCGTTCCCCAACAGTGTCTGATTAAGACGTCCGTCTGTTCATCTGTCTGTTCTTATGTCGTGTGTTCTATGTTCAGCAACGTGACAGTGACAGAGGTCAGTTTCACCTGTATTTTGTGGGTAGCTAAATGTATGCTATGACTCCACCATCCTTTCTTTCCACTTCCCTTTTGTACTTATCATCATCTCTTCGTATGTCTGTTTGTGGTTCAACCTGGCGTCCCTCCGTACGTCTGCAGAGGCGAGTCAAGATTTTGACGTTAGAGAGGCGGTGGCACTTTATGCATCCACGAAACCCTAGCATACAACATAAAATTATGATGTTATAGAAAAGCTGGGGTAACGAGGATGTCTTTATGATGCAAAACATGGTGCGTGCACCCAATAGAATCCCCGAAAAATGCGCTAAACATAACATGGGAGGGTTCTCCCCCACGATTTCTGTTTGGGAATGTTGTCTAAAACGGTGCACTTTGCTGTAATCAATTCATAACTTCTCTGCCATACTGACATGATGCGTTCGGATCCGATAGTCCGCCAATCTGCCCTTTTTAGATAGCTTAATATATTTTTTGCCATCTTATTTTCCCTGTACTTACTGTCTAGGGGTAATTCCAATGGATTTCGAAAGAAAAAAATTGTGATAATTCCGACGCCATAGATCATTGTTAATTTCATTAGCAAACTTCTGGGGAACCATGCTGGATAAACAATAAATCAAGCGGTTTTTGCTTAAACAAGACAAGGTAATTGTGCGTTATGGATGTTTATTGGTACAAGATCCGCACAGTTAGGCCGCATTTATGGAACAACCATAGTTACCATCACAATATTTCTGCTAATTTGTACAATTAATGCCAGTAGCAGTACTAGGATCGCTTTAAGTGTTTCTGTTAATCCCAGCTCCTATGTCGAACACGCATGCTCATTTGTGCGATCGGATACAAGATTCATCTTCTTTCTGAAATTTAAGAAAACGCATATCATTATGAAGCATGTTTTGTTTTAAAATTATAATTCAACGTGTTTTTAATTCAATCACATTTCCCCGTAATTATCTTAACCCTTTTGGTATTCGGGCTATTTAATTGTACATTTGGTATCTGATAGAAATCAGAAAATATTATATTCTCTATATAGGATATCGTAGTTGTAAACATGATACAAGTATTTTCATATTCGTATTTTTAAATTGAAATCAAAGCACTGATTGCACGGAAAGGTCATGTTCAAGACATTAGCGGATCCCGTGTGAACTTCTTACGTCTTGGTACAAGTATGCATACATTTCACCTAAATTAACCATTTTAGACTAGTTGTTAGAATAATCGTTCTTGGAACAGGGTTACACCAACCCTAATAGAAAGAAAATGGATAAATTAAACCGAAATGCACCATTTAATACTAAAATTAGCAAATTTATTCGCGGGAGATGGTATCTCCAACCCACCTTGCCATATTAAGAGTACCTATTAGGGGTTCTTTCAGAAAGGGCGCAATGTGCCATCTTAACAATTAACGCCATGAGAAAACTTACTAAGATTAACAAAGACGAAACAATGACAAAACTATCCTACGACAGAACAATACGAAACAGTACAATGACGAACTAACAAAACAAGACGATTATTACCTAGAAAAAAACCTAGACCCAATTGTAGCGAACTTGTACAATCCTATACACTTTTTTTTCGATTATCGCTGTGAAAATTAATAATTGTAATCTTGATTTTTCTTTTTTCCAGCAAACATGTGTTTCTACAACGGCCAGCCGCACCACTACGCCGGCCGCGTAAACTCCACCAAGAATCTGTTTGCATGTCAACGCTGGGACGCCCAGATTCCGCACCGTCACTCATATGGGTGCGTGCATTACGACGTCAATCTCTGATGATGATGTCATGTTTGAATTATTTAAATTAATTTAAATAGTTTTCAGTTAGACCTATTAAAACAGTCATTATTTTAAGCTATTTGATAATCGCTTAATTGCATAAAAATCACGTTAAAATTTTGATTATGTTTCCCATATCTTATTATCATTATCACTCCGTACGACTATTATATAATCTTACATACTTTATGAGGTAAAAGTATATTCAAACTAGTAATAAAATCCGAAAACCGTTCAAGAGCTCTCAATGTAAAGAATGATTTGTTTCGTCAAATAGTTTACACCCAATATTTAACATCCGTTTTACAAAATAATAAGTGGTATATAACCTTCAGCGCTGTGGACTTTCCTGATGGCTTGGTTCCGGAGAACTTCTGTCGGACCACAAAAGACTCTTCCAAACCCTGGTGCTACACGACAGACCACAGAAAGCGCTGGGATAACTGTCAAGTGAACAACTGCAGTGAGTTTAAATGGCAACATATTGATAGTGTCGTTAATACACGCACTCGTTTTCAATCAATTTTAGTAATACTAATTATTATTACTCTTTCATATCAGTGATGATTATCTATTAGCTTCAATCGGAGCATCTCGGCCATTTTCCGTTGAAAAAGACCTCAGATGTATTTGGATGATTAAATGTATCAGAAATATTTACATTAAACTACGCTGCATGGAGATCGCATAGTAATTTCAGTTAAGCAGTTAAGCTTAAGGACACTTTACTCTAAACAGTCTTCATAATTAATGCAATGATACACTTCACTGGGAATAAATTTAAGCATAGTAATAAAGATCACTTCAATTAATTAATATTTTTATTATTAATATTACGAACTACTTTAATTGATGCGTCGGCAAACATACGCAGCTCGTTGTATGGCGGAAATGGCTGAGGTATTAATATTTATTAGCATAAAAAGGCAACTGTGTCGATCGCATGTCATATCAAAGCAACAATATAATGGTAACTACAAGGACAAGCTAATGCCGTAGCCAACACATAAACAAAACCCCTGTTTAAAAGCACTAAGCAAAGGCAAAAAAGACTGACATTTTAAAAAAGTACCACCAGACTTAAGCTATCAATTAAAGTGACACTCTTATTCAAAATCCTTAAATACACTTTTGTACCAAACATTAATTTCTTTTGATAAACCATAAACTACTTACTTTTATTGAATTTATGGAAAAAATAATTACTGATTGCAAGATTGTAACCGTGTATTTAATAGCTGAACACGCAAAAATATTAAATGATTGGTGAGTGCTAAAAGATATATTGCGATCTACTATCGTATCCTAACTATAACGTAGAAATACCGTATTAATTGCACCTTTCTTTCAAACTTAACTCGGTATCCTTCATAACAATCATTGATTTCGACACTTATTCATTTTTTTTAGTATATTAAAGCAATTGTATTAATTGTGGTTTATATTATTTTGGAGAAAGAGTGCATTTTTAAACCGGTTAGAGGATCCACCAAATGACTTCACAACTGAACGAGCAGAATTCACTCTGTAAATGTACGTTTTTCTCCCATAGATTGTCCGGCGGGTCGGTTCGGGGACAACTGTGAGCGCGAGTGCCACTGTCGGGACCAAGGGGAGCGGTGTGACTCCATAATGGGCATCTGCAAAACCAAGTGCGGCCCGGGTTGGACGGGCTTCGACTGTCAAACACGTAAGTTATGATGATTATTTTAAGATGTATATGGGTTGTTATGTTTGCAGTCGGTTTGCTGCACCTTATACGATGTACTGGTATTAAGCAGTGAGAGAGAATAAAACACTCCTTAAAGCCATCTTATAAACGAGCGAACTACTCAAAACGTTCAGTTAAGGTACGCCATGCGTCATTAGAATGTAAAGATGTGTAATTACATTAAGGTAAGCTAACAATCATTAGAATGCAAATATGTGTTAGTGCATTAAGGTAAACCATCCATCATAAGGATGCATAAAGATGCAAAATGCATTAAGGTAAGCAATCTATTATTAGGGTGTATTAGTATCCAAAGATGTGATAGTGCATAAAGGTAAGTCATCCGTCACTAGGGCGTATAAGTTACAAGGATGTGATAGTGCATAAAGGTAAGTCATCCGTCACTAGGGTATATTAGTATGCAAAGATGTGATAGTGCATAAAGGTAAGCTATCCGTCACTAGGGTATATCAGTATGCAAAGATGTGATTGTGCATAAAGGTATGTCATCCGTCACTAGGGTATATTAGTATGCAAAGATGTGATAGTGCATAAAGGTAAGTCATCCGTCACTAGGGTATATAAGTATGCAAAGATGTGATAGTGCATAAAGGTAAGTCATCCGTCACTAGGGTATATTAGTATGCAAAGATGTGATAGTGCATAAAGGTAAGTCATCCGTCACTAGGGTATATCAGTATGCAAAGATGTGATAGTGCATAAAGGTAAGTCACCCGTCACTAGGGTATATTAGTATGCAAAGATGTCATTGTGCATAAAAGTAAGCTATCCGTCACTAGGGTATATTAGTATGCAAAGATGTGATAGTGCATAAAGGTAAGTCATCCGTCACTAGGGTATATTAGTATGCAAAGATGTGATAGTGCATAAAGGTAAGCTATCCGTCACTAGGGTATATCAGTATGCAAAGATGTGATAGTACATAAAGGTAAGTCATCCGTCACTAGGGTATATCAGTATGCAAAGATGTGATAGTGCATAAAGGTAAGTCATCCGTCACTAGGGTATATCAGTATGCAAAGATGTGATAGTGCATAAAGGTAAGTCATCCGTCACTAGGGTATATTAGTATGCAAAGATGTGATTGGCATAACGGTAAGCTATCCGTCACAAGGGTATATTAGTATGCAAAGATGTGATAGTGCATAAAGGTAAGCTATCCGTCACTAGGGTATATCAGTATGCAAAGATGTGATAGTGCATAAAGGTAAGTCATCCGTCACTAGGGTATATCAGTATGCAAAGATGTGATAGTGCATAAAGGTAAGCTATCCGTCACTAGGGTATATCAGTATGCAAAGATGTGATAGTGCATAAAGGTAAGTCATCCGTCACTAGGGCGTATAAGTATGCAAAGATGTGATAGTGCATAAAGGTAAGTCATCCGTCACTAGGGTATATTAGTATGCAAAGATGTGATAGTGCATAAAGGTTAGCTATCCGTCACTAGGGTATATCAGTATGCAAAGATGTGATAGTGCATAAAGGTAAGCTATCCGTCACTAGGGTATATTAGTATGCAAAGATGTGATTGTGCATAAAGGTAAGTCATCCGTCACTAGAGTATATTAGTATGCAAAGATGTGATAGTGCATAAAGGTAAGTCATCCGTCACTAGGGTATATCAGTATGCAAAGATGTGATAGTGCATAAAGGTAAGCTATCCGTCACTAGGGTATATCAGTATGCAAAGATGTGATAGTACATACAGGTAAGTCATCCGTCACTAGGGTATATCAGTATGCAAAGATGTGATAGTGCATAAAGGTAAGTCATCCGTCACTAGGGTATATTAGTATGCAAAGATGTGATAGTGCATAAAGGTAAGTCATCCGTCACTAGGGTATATTAGTATGCAAAGATGTGATAGTGCATAAAGGTAAGTCATCCGTCACTAGGGCGTATAAGTATGCAAAGATGTGATAGTGCATAAAGGTAAGTCATCCGTCACTAGGGTATATCAGTATGCAAAGATGTGATAGTGCATAAAGGTAAGTCATCCGTCACTAGGGTATATTAGTATGCAAAGATGTGATTGTGCATAAAGGTAAGTCATCCGTCACTAGGGTATATCAGTATGCAAAGATGTGATTGTGCATAAAGGTAAGTCATCCGTCACTAGGGTATATCAGTATGCAAAGATGTGATTGTGCATAAAGGTAAGTCATCCGTCACTAGGGTATATTAGTATGCAAAGATGTGATAGTGCATAAAGGTAATCTATCCGTCACTAGGGTATAGCAGTATGCAAAGATGTGATTGTGCATAAAGGTAAGTCATCCGTCACTAGGGTATATCAGTATGCAAAGATGTGATTGTGCATAAAGGTAAGTCATCCGTCACTAGGGTATATCAGTATGCAAAGATGTGATAGTACATAAAGGTAAGTCATCCGTCACTAGGGTATATCAGTATGCAAAGATGTGATAGTACATAAAGCTAAGTCATCCGTCACTAGGCGTATAAGTATGCAAAGATATGATTGTGCATAAAGGTAAGTCATCCGTCACTAGGGTATATCAGTATGCAAAGATGTGATAGTGCATAAAGGTAAGTCATCCGTCACTAGGGTATATCAGTATGCAAAGATGTGATAGTGCATAAAGGTAAGTCATCCGTCACTAGGGTATATCAGTATGCAAAGATGTGATAGTGCATAAAGGTAATCTATCCGTCACTAGGGCGTATAAGTATGCAAAGATGTGATAGTGCATAAAGGTAAGCTCTGCGGCACTGGGATGCAAAGATGTGATAGTCCTTTAAAGTAAGCTCTCCGGCACTTGGATGCAAATATTTGTGCGTGCGTTTAAGTAAGCCATCCATCATTATGATGCAAAGATGTGCGAGTGCATTTTAGATATTAACATTGAGATTGTTCGATGTTTAGTTTATCGTGATTACCCATTATATATTATTTACAGTTTAAAAAAAACACAATTATGACGCCACAATTATAATATGATGTATATAAGGGAGGTAATAACACAAAACTTGAAAACATCAATTTTAAAATTGATATTTTAACAACCAAAGAAATTGAATTGAAAAAGCAATCATTCGATATGTGCGAAGATTAGATGTCCCCTTGGTGCTGTCCCAAGTATTTCATGTTCTTGTTTTTCGGTATATAAGACGGAGTGTAGGAAATAAATTTATAAACAACTCCAGTTATTTTGAATCACTTTATTTAAAAAGCTTTCAAAGAAGATTTGGGTATATATCTCAATTACATCATATATTTCCTTTAAAGAAAAATCTTTTTTATACCCGCACAAACGAAGTTTGAGGGGGTATATAGGAGTGAGCTTGTCGGTCGGTCGGTCGGTCTGTCTGTCGGTCGGTCGGTCGGTCGGTTTTCATGGTTTCCGGACGATAACTCATGAAAGTCTTGACAGATTTGAAAAATTTTTGGTACACAGGTGTAACATCAGAAGATACAGGTCAAGTTCGATATTGGGGCTGGTGGGGCCAAGGTCAAGGTCACTGTTACTCAAAATAGAAAAACGGTTTCCGGACGATAACTCATGAAAGGCTTGACAGATTTGAAAAAAATTTGGTACACAGATGTAACATCAGAAGGTACAGGTCAAGTTCGATATTGGGGCTGGTGGGGCCAAGGTCAAGGTCACTGTTACTAAAAATAGAAAAACGGTTTCCGGACGATAACTCATGAAAGGCTAGACAGATTTCAAAAAAATTTGGTACACAGGTGTAACATCAGAAGATACAGATCAAGTTCGATATTGGGGCTGGTGGGGCCAAGGTCAAGGTCACTGTTACTAAAAATAGAAAAACGGTTTCCGGACGATAACTCATGAAAGGCTTGACAGATTTGAAAAAATTTGGGTACACAGGTCTAACATCAGAAGATACAGGTCAAGTTCGATATTGGGGCTGGTGGGGCCAAGGTCAAGGTCACTGTTACTCAAAATAGAAAAACGGTTTCCGGACGATAACTCATGAAAGGCTTGACAGATTTGAAAAAAAATTGGTACACAGGTGTAACATCAGAAGATACAGGTCAAGTTCGATATTGGGGCTGGTGGGGCCAAGGTCAAGGTCACTGTTACTAAAAATAGAAAAACGGTTTCTGGAAGATAACTCATGAAAGGCTAAACGGATTTGAACAATTTTTGGTACACAGGTGTAACATAAGAAGATACAGATCAAGTTCGATATTGGGGCTGGTGGGGTCAAGGTCACTGTTACTAAAAATAGAAATATGGTTTCCGGACGATAACTCATGAAAGGCTTGACAGATTTGAACATTTTTTGGTACACAGGTGTACATTTCAGAAGATACAGGTCAAGTTCGATATTGGGGCTGGTGGGGCCAAGGTCAAGGTCACTGTTACTAAAAATAGAAAAATGGTTTCTGCTTCATAACTTTAATTGGGCATGAGATATTGTGATGAAACTTGCTGTATAGGCAGCCTCTGTGAAGACAATGCTTGTGATTGAAAATGGAGCCAGTGGAGTAAAGGTTTTTGTGCACTGTTACGAAAATAGAAAAACGGTTTCCGGACAAACAATACATGCATGATAAAAGAAGATGCAGTGTGCAGTAACCTTGGAGTTATGGCCTCTTTTCAAAGGAATGGTTTGCCATTCCTGTGTCCAGGCGGCATTTGGGGGTATTCGTCACTCCTGTGACAGCTCTAGTTTGGTAGGGATTTGCTTTTCACTTGAATCATTCGCCCACAAACAAATTGACTTTAAGCGATTAAAGTCTATTATTTTCACAAACAAAAATCAGATCTGAAGAGGATTGTTTCTGAATCAGAAGATTTTGAAAGATTTTGTACTTAACATTCTATCTTTTATCAAACCCATTGCAATATTTAGAGGCTTGCTCATGCAGGTTATATCTTTATGCTGGAATTTTTGCTTAATGGATTTAAACTTAATTACAAAATGCAAATTTCTGGCAACTGTTCCGATCGTAAATCTGGCAAAATATTCCAATATCCACATGAAGTTATCAGCAGATGCACTGTTTATGAGAGAATTTGTCTAGTTCTGTGGTGGTGCGAATCTTGTTTTAATGTTGCTATTGAAACTGTAACACTTGGAAAAGAAAACAATAAAGAGACAAGGGGAGAATTTTTGGAGCCTTTTAAAATCAACATGAAAAAGAAAGAAAAAATCAAGTGCTGAAGTGTTAAGAAAATTCCAAATTCCAATCTTATTTTGCTGCTGAATTGCACTTCTACCCTGATATGACTAATTTGTGTTTCATCATCATCATCATCATCATCATCATCATCATCATCATCATCATCATCATCATCATCATCGTTTTTTCGTTGTAGTCGTCGTCGTTGCTGTCATTTTACTTCTCCTTATTGTTAATTTCGTAAGCTTACATGTTTGGGATTTCGGCGAACTATAGCTACGCCCAAATATAATTCATATTCAATAACGTGGTGAGTCTGCGTTCAGACCCAGACTCAGAAAACTGAATTCTTATTATTTTTTCAATATATCCATTGTATAACTATTTGTGGACCAAACATATGTGTCTGATTGGTAATATAGGTGGTTTGTAACAGAAACGGCAGTGCTATGATCCTTTCAAAATTTCTCGTAAATTATTTATGCGTTTCAATCTTTTATTTCAGCCCAGTCCTGCCCTGGCAATCTGTTCGGTTGGGAATGCAGTGAACAGTGTTACTGTCAGGATCCGCTACACTGTGATCGGTTTACAGGACCAACCGATAGGTGTCGCTGCCGCCAGGGATATTTCAACGCTCCTTACTGCGAACCAGGTATATGGCACCAACTTTTATAAATTTATGATAAAAAGGCTTATACGTATCAATCTTATCTCTGTTTTGTCAAAATGTCTTTGATGCTATCATGTCGAAGAAAATGTATTTGATTGAGTTTGGGCTTTGAATAATGTTAATTAATCGTTACTCCAAAAGACAAAGACAAGACATTATATAATATTTAACAAATAAATAATAATTTGCCGAGAATGGCCGCGACGCCAGTAATATAAATAGTATGCAAGTAAGTCTTTAGACAGAAATAATAATACGTCGCGGCCAAATGCCCGTAATACATTCAACAAGGCATTTAATAATACATGAAAGTTTTTTAAGTCAATTACTGGACGTCTGGACGGGACGAAATTAAACTGAACAATGACTAGATCGGATTAACACCTAAGCGACTATGGGTGACTGTTCCCAAAAGTAGTTCCCATAATTATAACATTTTAGGCTAAAATGTGGTAAATTAGAGGCGCATTTCTAAACCCCAAGAACAGCTGATCCTTCGTATTTGAAAACACCATCAGGGTACAATCATCCCTCTTAAAAAATGCGTGCATGAACTCGTGTCATATGAAATATCTTTAATATTGGTACTGACATCTCCCATGTGTTCCCTCCACTCCAGTGACGCCCCCGCGAATCCTAGGTTTCACCAACGAACAGGTTAACCAAGGACAATCTTCGGTGTTCAACTGCTCCGTAGCGGCCTTCCCCACCCCCCGGGACGACGAAATCCGCCTCGTGACACCCTCGGGAAAACATGTGACGCTCATACAGTCTAACGTACACGATGGCTACACGCGGTCTAGTCTTTTTCTGGTAACCTCTTCTTTTGTATATTTTTCCTTTATCTGTTTAAGATTTGCAATGTTTTGCACCTTAATGTATTAATCTTGCTATTACCTTGGTTTGGTTAAAGTTAGCTAAATGTTTATTGATTGGTCAATATTTATCAACTAATAACTGTTGACCAATCGAACTTCTACTTCTGTGCAAACTATTCAAAATGAACTCAGAACAATTTCTTCAGTTGTATACTATTTGTCGCAGCTTGATGTATATTTAAAGGCCTATTTTTAGGCATATTTGGCATGAAAATCCCCTGCTGTGCATCTCCTGCTCATTGCATTGATGTCACAGTAGGGGGCAATTTCCTGTGTATTCTTTTATTGGTTCAAGGCCATTTTGATTATAAAACCTCCCAAACTGCACAGCAGGATACTCAGCGGTTGTTTACTATACACGTTTTTTTTGTCGTTTTTAGGGAAGGGGGGGGGGGGGGGGGTAACTTATAGAAGGATTAAACTAGGCCTTTAAGGCATAAGTTTTGTACTTAAAACAAAAACATTTTGTAAGTCTTATAACCGCGTTCATTTCGAGTTGGAAATAATTTTCTAAAGCGAAACTACTTTTATTATTTATCTTACCAAGCTTAACACTCTAATAATTACAGCTTTGTAACTTTATTATGAGCGTTTCATTATAATTAGTATTGGCAACATAGCTGCAAATTTACGATTTCTTTGTGCAAATACATGTTCAGTTTAACAGTGGAATGAGTATTGATATTTTTCTATAAGCCTATCCAAATTGTACACGTTTTCCATGTGCACAGGTATTTTTATGCGATTTTAAGACAACCACAATTATTTTACTGACTGAAATATTGATCTGAAAAATCTGAGGAAAAGCAAAGCGCGTATTGTAAAATGCGCGGCTTACTCAAGGGGTGGTATTCAATATGCAATTTAAGTCAATCTTATGTTCACACATCATTGACTCCATTCACTGTATAGGACAGTTATTTATATAGAATCCGATTAGCTATATCGTTCTTTGATCCAATTAAGATCAGTACTGAATACCACCCAAGGTGAACGCGCATTCAAAATTAAAATAAATGGGGGGAAAAGACTCAAAGATTTGTGTCCAATACAAAAGGATTTAAGTGAATATTTTCAACTTTTTTCATTACCCTCCTTCTTTTCATCAAATTTCTATAATATAGGAATATAATTTTAAGACAATTTGGCTATTTTTCATTTTTTGGTGTTCAAATATTGTTACTACAGTTTTCTTTTTATTCAACAAAGAAATTTTCCACGAAGTTGAAAATGGTCACTAAGATGGCCCAAGATTGATATAGTATAATAGTTCATATTGAGTAAATCCTGACAACTTCTTTGCGAGTTTAGACCATATTTGTGGACAAATTATAAAAATTATTATAAATACGGTTGAAATGGTAACAATGCTCAAAGTTGTTTCTCTTCTATCAGATGTCTACAAGTCAAATATTATTTGGCACTTTCGCCATGCGCAATGTTTGTTTCCAACATAAAGCGCCAATGCATAATTCACATCATCTAAATGTTTATTGTAGGGTGTTTTTCAAGGTTGTTGCTTTGTTATGAAATAATTTTACGCAGCTGCACAATATTGAGACCAATAAAACCATTGGCCTTGAATTCATAACACTCCTAACACTGGGAATGCCATAAAAATGTTTTGCAGAAGGTTTTCAAGGATGCTATTAAGGTATCCAACCCACAATTTGTGAATTTTGGATTCATGGTGACCCAATATTACTTTGGTATAATTTCAAATGGTGTAAAATGCATGTTTTTTTACCGAATGTTATATCAAAACAATAACTCAATGAACGGTAACGTACTTTCGGTCATTATTTTATACATATTAGTAATCCGAAAGTCGATTAGAGTGGCCTTATGGTTTAGGTGTACGGCTTTCACCCAAGAGGTTGTGGTTTGATCCCAAGCAGGGTGAGAGTGGTCTATGGGTATACGAGTCGTCAGCATCTCACCCAAGAGGGTATTGTTCGATCCCAAAGATGGCTGAGAGTGGTCAAATGGAATAGGTGTCTTTCTCTCACCCAATCAGTTGTGGTTCGATCCTCACCAGGGTGACAGTGGTTTAGTGGTTTAGTGGTAAAGATGTCCGCGTTTCACCCAAGAGGATGAGGGTTCAAGCCCCACCAGGGCGAGAGTGTTCAAGAGGTATAGGTGTCATCCGTTCATCAAAAAGTTGTGGTTTTGATACCCACTAGGGTGGGAGTTGTCTAGTAGTATAGGTGTTTGCCTCTCACCAAGAGGTTGAGTGTTGAATGCCTACTCGGATAAGAATGTGCCAGTGGCGTAAGTGTCCGCCATTTTCACAAGAGGTTGTGGTTTAGATCCCCACTAGGATGAGAGTGGTCTAGTCGTATAGGTGTTTGCCTCTGACCCAAGAGGTTGTGGGTTCGATCTTCACAAAGGCGATCGGTCCCAACCGAGGTAAGAGTGGTCTAGTGGAATTCTGTCCGCCTCTCATCAAATAGGTAGTGGGTTCGACCACCACTAGAATGAGAGTGGTCTAGTTGTGTAGGTGTTTGCCTCTCACCCAAGAGGTTGTTTGTTCGATCTTGACAAAGGTGATCGATCCCAACCAAGGTAAGAGTGGTCTAGTGGAATATGTGTCTGCTTTTCATTCAAGAGGTTATGAGTTTGATTCCCATTAGGATAAGTATAGTCTACTGGAATAGGTGTTTGCCTCTCAACCAAGAGGTTATGGGTTTGATCCCCACCAGGATGAGTATAGTCTACTGGAATAGGTGTTTGCCTCTCAACCAAGAGGTTATGGGTTTGATCCCCACCAGGATGAGTATTGTCTACTGGAATAGGTGTTTGAACCTCAACCAAGAGGTTATGGGTTTGATCCCCACCAGGGTGAGAGTAGTTTAGTGGATTAGCTGTCCGCCTCTCACCAAAGAGGTTGTGGTTTCAATCCTCAAAACGCTGAGAGTTGTCTAGTGGTTGGGGTGGTGTAAATGTTTGCCTTATAAAGGTGGTCGATCCCTACAAGGGCAAAAGAGGTCTAGTGGTATAGGTGTCCGCCACCCACCAAATAGGTTTTTGGGTCTATCCTCTCAAAGTTGAGCTGGAAGAAGTGGTACCGTTGTCCGCCACTCACTCATGATTTTTCGATCCCCACCTTGGGATCATTGCCTCTTAAAATGGGCTCCAGTACACGCTAAACTAACCAGCAAGCATGTACCTTTCTAATGATACCAACATTGTATGGGTCTTCCAGGCTTCATCAAAATCTAACATAAGGCTTAACGAAGCTGTCAGAGAACCAAACGTTTATTTGTGGGCTGGATCTCTTAAACGCTGGTAAGCAGGATTATTTATGCAAATGGGTTCATGACTTGTAATTTATTTCAGATTCCGTTCTGAACAAACATTATCGTTTTGTTTAAGGCGGTAGGTAGCATTGCGTAGAAACTGTACAATTTATGTGTTTATACCGGACTTTAATGGTAACTGCCATGAGTGACTTTTACTTTAAAGGGACTAGACACCAGATGATACAATTGCAGGAAAATTGTCAAAAACATACTTTAATTTGACAACGTTGTTTACCACGCCATAAATCATACTTACAGATATGTCACATCGCCTTGCGCATTTTTTCCAATTTAATTTATACTGGGGTTGTCTACTAGGTAAATCCCAGTAATTTTAAAAATAGCGTCGGTATATTTATCTGTACTCATAAAAAGGTATGATTTAAACTGGGGAACCATTAAGCGCTATTTTTAAACGGGGAAACTCAGATGAAACAGCAACATGATTGTTGCGTCTATTCGTTTGATCATGTAAAATGATGCATTATCGGCCTATCACTAGCTTGCATTGACAATTTTAGGCTTGTTTTGAGGTAATGCTTTATTTGCCAATTCATGGGCCATCTGGTGTCTAGTCCCTTTAATACAAACACCGTTAAGGCATGGAACTTGGTTCACATGTACTCGTAGAATGCCAATGGGCATATAAGAAGCAATTATTTCACTTAAAGTCCCTAAAACATCATTTGAATGTTCCTCGACTAACCGCGAAACGATAAGTTTGACAAAGATCACACCCATATAATCTTCAAATTGTCTTGAAAGGGGGGAGGGTATTTTATCCCGGAGGGGCATTTTTCTGCAAACTCACTAAAACAAGGCTAAGGGCTGGCATGTGCTTGGCACTTAGCTCGGTTTTTACACAGCTGTTTCGTGTTCAAAGATTTCAGAACATAGAAAAAACTGCTGGTATTGAAGCACGCAAAATCTTTGTTTTTGGAGACAAATTCATCCATTACAAAAATCCAGAAGACAAAATAATTTGATTTACGACGGGTTAATTCTATAAGTTTCCCCTTTCTCGGATTGTATCTAAATAAAAATCTAGACAGCGAAATGGATATGAATTCCCAGTAGGCGTTTGAGTAAGACCATTTTAAAGAAAGTGTTGGAATTGTCTTAAATTAAATTGCTTTTTTGTTAGCTTGGTTCAATTTCAATGTAAAGTAAATTAAACTGTCTTAGTTAGTGCTCACTTGACATTTAAAACGATTTGTTTTTTTAAAAGAATATTCAGGAATGGGAAGGTCGATTTTACAAATTGAACTGTCAATTTAATCGTTTTGATAATAAAGCAAAACTAAACAATAACTGCCTTATGACTGCTCGATATTCTTTTAACTAGGATATGTTCGAACCGCGATAGCCCACTAATTACAACATCGAAACTTGGCCGTCGTTTTTATCAGCAGCTTTCTAAATATATAAATTATAATCCGTTCGGCGATTTGATTGGCAAAAACATGAGCGTAAACACTAAAATAAGGGTTCAGCCATATATTATTATCGTTTCACCTTCAGATCATATTTGTTTTCGAATCAAACACATTACCGAAATGTTTCGCTGTATAGCAGTCTTCGACACTTATAAGACTCTCCTTTCTGGGGATCGAAACCTTACGGCTGAGAGGTGTATTTCTCCCACCTCAGATAAGTAGATCCAATAATTTAACCATGCTAGATATTCTTATCTTGCCCACGGGCGAAGATAAAATGCCCGTATGGAACTCCTTTTACCACATTATAATTACCTCCCTTGTTGAAGACTGTCGTCAGTAGCATCAAGGAAATCTTGTCTTACGGTAATATTTTGAACGCTAATTAATTATTTCTCGCTTCAAATGTCACCATAAAACAGTTTTCAGGCACCATCCAAGAAATAATGCTTCATTCTCCTTAGAACTATTTAAAAAGACCGATTTGACTATTAACATTAACTGGATCACTGCGCGTATATCCATGACAACCACGTGCTATCGCATATCCATACGCAATTATTTTCACTAAGCAAGAAAGAGTTCCAGCAAAAATGCATTTTTACTTAATTTTGTTTAACTGAGGTGGGAGAAAAAGCATCTACCATAGCCTCTCGTGTAAGATAGGTTCATCCCGACCCTCGCGCAGGGTGTTTTGTGGAAACTCGTTAAACCTCGTTTCCGCAAAACACCCTACGCTCGGGTCGGAATGAACCTATCTTACACTCCCGGCCATGGAAGATACTTATAGTCTTTAATTACTACTGAACCACATAGAACGTTATATTCTGTGATAATATAAAACTTAAATATACAGGAAAGGTTGCAAAACGCTACTTGTACAGTTACGTGTAGACGTGAACCATTTTTGTGCGCTACGTCATACAGGTATATGTGCGTTGTACGAAACTGTACAAATTGGGGATGGGGGCGTTATGCCCGTCTTTGTCAAGAATGGAAGCGGATTTTGTCTGGAAGAGGGGTTTTGTCGGAGACACTCTCTATAAAAAGACCGAGCGCTGGCAGTTAATTGGAATATTATCTGTCTATTTAATTAAACACAATTGTTACATGTTCGAAGATATAAAGACACAGGAATAAAATTGGCTTTTAAGCATACACAAGTTTGTTTTCGAGACATGTTCAGCCATTATAGATGCAGAAGTCAAAATAATTTGTTTTTTCGACCGAACCGCTTCTTGGAACGGGTACATGTTCAAATTACCTATTTGTTTCCGCGCTACGTCGTTGGAATAATGGTTCCCATCTTGACGACAACCAACCAATATCGCATGAGCAAATTTTGTGTTTGTTAGGTGACGGACGTACAGGCGGACGAACGGTTCAGCTGTGTGGTGCGGGCGGTGGCCGGGGAGACGTCCATTACCCGGGCAGCTGACTTGTTTCGTAAGTACAGATTAATCCTATAACCATTCTCCGAGTACTTATTCATTCAGTGGACAGTATATATGAAAGTAATTATGTAAAGGATCTTGTCTAAAACGGCTTAGCTATATGAATACAATGAATTTAAGTGCGACATACGAGTACAATGATATGAATTCAAAACTATGCCCCAGAAGCCCGCCCTTTTCTGAACAAAAGCTCCCTGCCTTTGTCAAAGGTGTTCTTTCTAACCCTTAATTACCTTTTAATGTAATTTTTGTGTGAGGTACCCCTCATTTTAGATTTTAAAACTGCACTCTGACAGATTTACCGTTTTTACATTTTTATGGTCTTTAAATGAGCAAATTTGTGCGAAAATATCTGCAAACCAGTGATAAAAGACTGCTGACAATAGATCAGATCGCAGATTTTCATTTTTCCGTTCGAAAATTATTGCCTTGGAATAAGCCATTTTTTCCGTAATTGACTGGCAACCAGTGATTTATGAACGTGGACAAAATATTAGGTTACTAACGATATAAGAAAAAGTAAATTTCCTGCAGTTTTTCTAACAATTATTTAAGATCTGTTTTATTGTGAGTTATCTTTTATGACTGAATTGAAGACATTGGTGCCAAACTCAGCTTATGCAGAGACAAATAAAATCAAAAAGGTCCAATTTTCTTATCTGTGACTGTGCAGTTTTAACCTTAAACATTCAAAGCAAAATTCACGCCCGCTACACACACGCCTCAGGGCCCACACAAAACACAGGAATACGCACAATTCAATTAAACCGTAACATTGGCGTTGCTGGAGATTAGACGCTTCGGCTAAATTTAATTGTGCATGTTGATAATTCTCACCATATGTGATACGAATTTTAAAAAAGGCAAAAAACGCTCAAATTCAATTTCAACGAATGCGTAGGTTGTAAAGGTTTCCGCATCACGATCCCAATCTCAACTAATCACGCCGGATTGACCTTGTGCAACATTTTAATAGTCTGTACAAATTGCATTTTCTAGATTGATGGAGAAACACAAATATCCCTATTTGAATGACATGAAATGAAATGATAGCTTGAGCTTCATTGAATATTGCAACCGGATAGAGGGGGAGAAAAGGAAAGCATACGGCATTGTTTAGATAAATTTGATTTATTATTGCGCAATATTGATATAGTTTGGATTGCTTGATTTAATGAAATAACCCACATCGTTTGTTATAAATGTAGTTCCCCATGAGTGTTGACTTAAAGGTCCTTACGAGTAATCAAGCGGCGCGCGGACCGCTCAAAATGTTCGAATAGTTAAAGTTGTTCACAATTTATAAAATCTGATCTTTTGTATCTAAATATAAATGAAAAAGGGTGACTATAGCAATACAAAAATTTATAAACGAATCTTCAATTGCCCTCAGTCATTTTATAAAGATGTAGGTCACCTTCATACTACAGTCAAGATATACGAAATAATTTAAATGTTATTGTTATAAGATCAGTAATTTTATAACAGAAACTTTCAAACAATTTATTCTTTAAAATGTTTCTATTGAGTAACTAAAGTATTTCGTACAATTCCAGGCCGTCCAATGCTGATAAGCCCACCAACCGTGCTGAAGGAGGAGATAGGCGCAACGGAAGTTCCTCTTACGTGGCCGCCCTGGAGCCGCCACCGCGGGGACTCGGGCGACGGGCCGGTCATGTGGTATAGCGTTTTCGCTAAGGGCGGCGAAGAAACGGAATTCCGGTAAGTGAAGGGCTCTACTTCCAATATCATTATCTTAAGCATAACAACATCCAGTTGTTGTAGAAGACATTTTTCACAGAAATTACAATTATTTATAAATAAAACTATAAAGATCAAAGAAGTGCCATGACTTTTGTGTTGCTTGGGGCCGCCTTATAAGGCGTCGTCGTCGATGTCTTGCAGTTTAAAGTCATGCTTCTTATCCAAAAGAGAAAAGTACAGTGCTATTTTTCTTTCAGTATGGCTAGTGTTGTACCGGAAGTGAAGTGTCACGAGAACACGATGTGTAATTACACTTTACTTGACCTCACACCGAACACCAATTACGTCATTTACGTGAGCGTCCGGCGTCAAGGTGACACAACTGACGGTCCGGCAAGCCCAATGGCGAACGTGAAAACGAAGTGCGCAGGTCAGAAACTTGTTCTATTTTGTTTTTAACGCCATTATTTTTTTCGCTAATGATTTATGTGACGTCATTTCTTTTTCTGCGTTTCGGCTGACAAAGACGTTCTGAAACTTGTGCACGGTGTTCATACACAGTGTTTAAAACGCGTACAAAACGTATTTTTTACATAATCACAATGTTGATATGGTAGTTTATACCTGCCATTTCGTAATATGGAGTTTAAATACTAAAAAGACCAAATGGCGGGGCGAGTATACGTCGGATTATGGCATATTTTTGGTCCGCCATGTGGCCATCTTTGCCACGTCAATTTTGCGTATTGTCGTTTTGTCGTTAATTCGTATTTTACGACAAAATACAATAAAACTCAATTGCAGCAATCAGACATCGTACATTGTAATTATAATCTGAGAGGATAATGTCCTTAAATTTCGGTACTGATGACACGACTGTCAAAATACCACGCCGTATACAACCTTATGACCTGTATAGTTACTAAGTTTCCCCATTTCTGATCATGTAAATGATATATTCCCACAGAGCCGACGGAGGGTCCTACGATCATATCTGTGGACGGCGGTTACCAGGTGAACAAGACCTACCCTCTTACCCGGCTGCTTGTCGAGTGGCAGGACTCGCTGGCGGTCACGTGGGGATGTGACAACATCCGCCGATACCAGGTGAACTTTGCAATTAATAACTATTATTTGTAACAGCTCGTGTCAAACTCTGCTGCAAGATGGTAAAACTGGCGACATATTTTTTTTATTATTTTTTTATTTATTGTTTTTTTTCGGGGGGGGGGGGTATATTAATATTAATTCTATTCATATTTGTGAGACCCTATGTATTATTGAAATTAAATATTAACACAACAATAACTTAAACATACCATTTGTCTAAGATGTGTTTCTGACCATTTCGAGTTAAGGTAAAGTTGAATTTATCAGTCTATTTGCACAAGTTTCAAAAGTGATTTTGAAACACAACAAGGTTTTATTTTGGTTTTCAGATTCTTGTATCCAGCGGCGACGAGCCGTCAACGTTAGTAACGCACGTCGCGGGACGCGCGCACAAGGAGTTTTACATTAGGGATCTTGAACCGGGTACCAGCTACTGTGTAAGGGTCAAGTATGAGAACAATGGCGGTCACTTCAGCCCGGCTTCACCAATGAAATGTGTCACCACGCCTGCCACAGGTCTGTCATAGTTTTAAAGGTTACAGGCTACTAAATAAGAAACCTCTATATTATATAGACAATTTAACAATTTGAACGCAAAATAACACGGATTTATAGTGCTTCACGACCCAAACACCATATAGTGGTAAGACAATCCACATGTGTACTGAAGTTTAAACGACGTAAGAAAAAAGTTACGTTTCTTGTAAGTAAAAAAAAAAAAAAATTAGTTGGGCGTAACCACTGTGTATTTGATAAAGTGACCACATCCGGTGTTTGTGTACAAACAATGCGGTGAAAATATAAACAAGAACAAGTAGATCCAGTAGATCCAACATGTTCAGCCTGTTTTTTGAGATCACAAACCAAAACCTATAAATATGAAAGGAAGTCAATTGTTTTAGATAGTATTACCATGCTTTGATTCACGGTAGTGTGTTTACTTAAAGAAATAAGGCATGTAACAATGAGTAGGCACATCCGAATTCGTGTAATTTGCCCTTTAAGTCACGGCTTTGAAATTAATAGCCGAGTCACACTTTTGCTTTTCATGTCTCATTTTTTATAATACAGTGTCGGTTTTGAAAGTAAGAATTTGTCCCGGCTTTAATAGTAAAGAATCAGTTCTGGGCTGGTGTTCAATATTGGTATTAATGGATGTTAGAACGATGTAGCTAATCGGATTACTATTTAATAATAACTGACCAATAGCGTTAAAACGTAAATAACGCATGACCATAAGATTTGCATACGTATATTGAATATCAACCATGAAGTAAATTGACAGTTTTAAAAGTAAAGTCTCCGTTATAGAAGGCAAACCGCTCGGGTAGTAAGAATAAATAGTCTGATATATTAAAGTAAACTCTCAGGCGTTAAGAGTCAGTTTTGAACAACTGTCTCAACTTTGAAATTACGTCTCAGCTTTAATAATAAAGTGACAGGTTGCAATTGCGTTAAATACATGACGATAACATGCGAAATCCCTCCAGTGGACCGAAGTCAGTACTATTTTGGCAATATTATTTATTTATCCATATCGCAGTGTTGTCGGCACCGAGGAACCTCCGGATGACGCGGCGAACCAGCGAGTCGTTGACCTTTACCTGGGAGCGACCGCAGGACACCCGCGTTAACTTGACCACCTACACGATCATCTACTGGAAGGGATTCGTCAGGTAACTCCTCATTTGTGTTTAATCTGAAATGTTTAGTTGTTTATTATTTAGCTGTAGCAGTAGTAGCAGCTGCATCATCATCATCATCATCATCATAATCATCATAATCATCATCATCATCATCATCATCATCATCATCATCATCATCATCATCATTATCATCATCATCATCATCATCATCATCATCATCATCATCATCATCATCATCATCATCGTTTGTTTTCAAAGAAAGTAAGTCCAAGTAGCGTTGTACTTGTATCATAATAACCTGGGCACCATAGCCTTGGCGGACTCATGCTTTGAACCACGTTGGCTCGAACTCGTTTGGCTCGAACTTATCGTTTACTCGAACTGTATGTAAAGGGCTGATTTCTTTATACTGACAGAAGGTAAGAATTCCCTCTTGGCTCGAATTTTCCGAGGCTCAAGGTATTTTCGCCGGACCAAAGGAGTTCGAGCCGACGAGGTTCGACTGCATACCAAGTTGAATAACTCTGCTATAAATAATTCTTTAATTTGTGTCCATTAACATCCAAGAAAACGGCCGAGCGCAAACAACCGTCTACAGTGCCTTTGTTCATTTTGGGTGACTCCTTTGTTATTTACAAGGTTTTGACTTAAAACAAAAGGATGGAGTGGATATCTGCGGGACCAGAGGTAGAATATACACATATATAAATATACAGCAGTTTGGAGGTGAATACTAGCTTACACCTGCAGGATTCAGTACACTGATTGGCATTTACAGGGAACTCTCAACAAAGAAAGGGCTCGAATGGGAGTCGGCCGAGGCGGAAGTAGAATACACACTTGGCGGCCTGGAGGCGGATACGAGTTATAACATCCAGATTCAGGCCGTCAACAGTGCGGGGGCAGGGGAGTACAGTACCATACTGACCACATCAACTGGAAGAGAACGTAAGTCCAGTCGCTTTCACAGTATTTTGATAATGTAGTATATACATTCAATCGGAAGTCACCATTTTCCAACTATGTTATACCAATGTTCTGGTTGTGTCAAACTGTTTTCGAATGTGTTGGGTTTATTAAGACAATTTTTGTATTTCGGTTATGTCGAAAAATCGTTATCTCGAAGAATCTCCGAAAAATCCATGGACTTCAACATTTCGAGTTTTGACTACTTTAATGTACACGTTTCTGTACTGCAACCGCTTCTGGATCTGAGATGTGCCCATTACAACAATGGTTCTAAAAAGGTGAAACCAGGATCCAAAATGAATGGAACGTGACTGTCTATCCTAAGCCACATACTTATTGATATTCTTTTTGTATCTTCCGAAATGAAAATGTCTCTAGGCTCTCTTTGTTCATTAAGTCTGCAATTTCAATTGCCGTATTGCATGCATCTAAGATAGAGATACTATGATATCATAATGTTTCCAGATCATGTACGTAATTCCTTTGTGTTTAAGTCCATTTTCGGTTTTAGGGCCGGGGATGGTGACGCGTTTTCGGAACATCTCGCGCACTCTGACGTCAGTGATGCTCAAGTGGGACGAACCTGAAGACTCCGCCGTACAGATTCTCTTCTATTATGTAAGTTCATTCATATACTACTATGAATATCAACTAATTTGATTCTCCTATACGATTGACGCCAAAAGAACGGTTGCAATAGCTTATATAAGAATACAACTTACATTTACAGACAATGAAATTGCAGACAGGCAATCATTAAGTACTAGGCTTAATCATTAAGAATTTCAACTTTCGCTGGTGTTTAAAGGTCCGCCCAATGCCACTCACCCGATACACAATTCCTGCGTTAGATTTTGCGTTGACAATGTGTCAGCCAATGAGGATATATTCTACAACCTACGCTTACTCTGCCCATTCTTTATCAATACGAGTTTAATTCGTGCCATCTAACTATAACTTAAACTGACAAATTGTGCACTTACATGCATATTTTATAGTTTATGCATAACAAATTTGATTAATTCCAAGGAAGAGAAAGCGACTATTGAACATATTCATTAAATTTGGAAAACGTGAACTTATATCTGCTTATAGTTACAGGTATATATTATATACTTAAGTATGACGTCACTGTCCAATATATGAATCGACTCAGTCACGTAGGGCAATAACCAAAATAAAGTGCACGAAATACTTGGCTCTGATTGGCTAGTTTTGAGCGATGAGCAATGAGAATGCATATTTGGAGTTGTTGTTGATTTGTGATTTTATAGTGATGTTCAAAGTGAAATTTAATTCAAGTCACAGTTTAATCTGTTGTCTGAGGCCGTGGTCATGAACAGTCTGATTTCAGATTCAGACTCAGAAAAACACTTTTAGTAAATTACAAAGAACCATCTTATTTCATTCGTTCTACAAAATTAAATGTCAGCTTCAAATAATAATAACATTCATCAAATTTCATCACAACTACTCGACTACAAAGAAAGACCGGTTTCCATTCCCAACCAGGGGTACTTTCTCACAACCTCTCAAGAAAACAACAACAGAAGAACAGGGACCTTGATTACTTACAGTCCTAAGTCTAACTCTAGGCTCAGACTCCAAAAAGCACTTCAATAATAAATGACAAAGTATCATATCTATTCCATTCCTTTTAACAAAAATAAATGTGATTATTGTATATAAATTGTATAATTTGAAAAGAAAAATAATAAAAAAAAAAAAAATCAGCAAATGTTATCATAAAAAATCATCTAGAAAGAAAGTTACAATAAAATGAAGATTTGCACTTTTGCCACATGTGTCTGAACTAATTCTTGAAACTGTTCTAAATCTTTGCCTCTGGTGAAAATGTTTATGTTTTACCGACACCAATAAATAAAACCACTTTTAAATCATGCCCAGGTTCACTGTGTGAACGTCCGGAAGCTGCTGGCGCCGGACACGGAGCCGTTCCGGATCCCTAGCAAGATGACGTCATTCAACTACACGGGGCTGCGGCCTTCCCTACAATACAAGTGCACGATCAACGCGAGCACGAGCACCGGAACTGGCCCCACCTCCTACCTCCTCATGTGGACCCTGTCTGTCGGTAAGGGGCCATCAACTGCTATGAGCTTAAGTTTTGAGTAGGTTTAGAATACATCCTACATTTACAGCTAATGAAATTGCAGATAGGCAATCATTAAATACTAGGCTATATTTCAACTTTCGCATATGTCCGCCCACTGCCTATCAGCCGATACACAATCCCTGCGTCAGATTTTATATTGACAATGTGTCAGTCAGTGAAGTTGTATTCTAAGTCAATTAGATGACCTGAATTAAATATTATTGATTAAAAATGGCTTGCTCGCTACCATCACTCCGCCCATTCTTAACTATTTAGATTTTAATTCACATCATCTAACTATTACTTAATACAAACCGCAACATTGTTACAATGAACTAGGACGTCTTTATGGATTAGCTGCAATTATTCATTCACTGCTTTTCTTATATGAGGCCATATCAGTTGTTTTATCAAGATTTAATTGTATTTGGCTTTGGATATACTTTGACTTAAACAAGTTAAGCATTAAAGGGCCTCACGAAGTGCGCCAAAATTATGATCATTGAACTTCTGCATCAAACATTGAAAACTTAGCATTAAAGAAAAAAAAAACGAGCTATACGAGCTTGATACTTTAAAAGAAACTTAGTTTAAAACTAAGTTCGTTTTTGGTGGTAATAAACAAGTTTGGTTTTATTTTGGTTTCACAAACAATGTATTTGTTGTGACAGTTTCAAATAAAATGAAAACCAATTTTATCGCTCGATTAAAGAAAACCGAAACTTGTTTTTAAACGTTATGAAGACCCCCTTCGGAGGCGGCTTCGTCGGTTCGTTCCACCCGAAATTAAAAAAAAAACACATCACGGCGAACAGTCATCCAACACGTGTGTTGAAAAGCCATTTTGTTACTACTGGCAAACGACCATCTGCGGTATCATTGTGTTGAAGAAATAGTGGAAATATTGGCTACATGCAGAAGCTCCACCATGTTGTTGAAGCTGTACACAAAACCATGCATAACTTCCAGCAAAACTTACGGACCAGGTTTCCAAACCACCGAAACCCTTGAAAACAAAACTGAAACTAGTTTGGTATCAACAAAAACACCCTTATAAGTAATCCCTTCGAATCATTGTTGTAATCATGATTTTTGTTACAGATTTAGAATTTGAATGTAAACATATACTCAGTGAAGTTGCTCGAATTTAACCACACTTGTTTTTACCCTAGACCCGAGCGATCCGCCCGCCCCCACGATCCTTGGCCGATCCGAGACCACCGTCACCTTGGAGATAAAACCCCACGATGACGAGACTGTCAGGTAAGCTGAGGATAGATTGAGTGGAGTTGCTTAAAGTTGAGTTTGGGTCGCTCAGATTGAACACGAACATGCATCTAGAACCAAACATGTTATAGCTTCGAATATACCGTTGGCTCGATATCGCTTGGCTCGATTTCCTCTTTGGCTCGAATTAGATGTTAAAGATCGATTTCGTTTTAGTCTTTGTAAGCAATTCCGCATGGTTTCGACTGTAATATACCTATTTCGACATCATTATGTTAAATGCAAAGGTTTCTTTTACGTTGAGTAGGGTCAAACATAAACAATAATATCTATACTCGTGTGAAAAGTAAACAAAATGCTTATTTTAATAGAGATCTGTTGGTAGTATTTTTAAAATACGTGACTGAAATCGGCTCTATTTTGCCGAAGAGCGTTAATAATGCTATTGAAAAATGAATGATTATTTGGCTTGGATTTTCAAAACTATGTTTAAATGAGTATCTGTCTTTACTCGTTAGCTGTTTGGTGTACTTTCATACGTTAAATGTAAAATAGTTCAATATCTAAACAGTTTAAAAAAAACAAAAAACGATCACCAACATAAAATCTTTGAGCGAGTCCCTCTAATCCTATTTACATATCTACTTTCTCATATCCAGTTATTATAGAATAATCGTCGAAAGCCTCTCGGAGCGGTCACGACGGAGCGTCCAGGACGATGACGTCACGAGTACATCTGTGGACTATTACACGGCGACGCGCGAAGGCCTGTCGATGTACGTCGCCGCTCAGCTGACGGATACAGCGGTCGTCGGCACGTTTGTCGTCGGCGATAACCGGACGTATGGCGGATTTACGAATGTCCCTCTTGAGAGTGATGTTGAATACGATATCTGGCTGTGTGCGTTCGCGGAGACGGACACGGTAAAACACAGCTTTATCTTAAAATACTTGATAGAGGCAAAAGAAATGTTATGCGTCTTCTTATCGCCAAGATCGATCTTTTTACGAGTGAAATAATTCAGTGGTGAATTTGGACAAAAATAAGCGGGAATGAACGAATCTTGTATTCTAAGACATGTAATTAGATTTTACGTTAACGTATAACGTGCATAAAAAGATCATATTAAAAGACGGTTCATTTTACAACATCAAGAATGATCGATTTTAGACTTAGACATTTAAACTTTGTTGTTTTTCAGGGTATTCGGAAATCTACCACTAAAGCAGTTAAAGGTGCAGTAGGTTAGTGTGTTTGTTATACATAAATGTGTGATTTTGCTGTAAAAAGAGCTGATAATGTTAATATAAAAGGAACTGCAGTAATAAGAAATGTAGCGAATACTTAACAATGTTACTCAGCGAGCTACACATAGCGTACACAGTGTGTGAATACAACGTGATAAATTGCGTCCTAAATGCTACGTCGGAAGGCAATATGTTGATCTAAAAAATACTTTAAACAAAGATAAGTTCACTATTTCTTCTCCATTTTAAATGAAACAAAGCGCAGTCTACATCGCTTACCGAGCCCTGCCTTCGTTCTTTACCAGAGTTTGATTGAGAGTTTAGTTTCTTTAAACACTTCGACAATCCTTTTCACAATACGGCCGTCTGACGGAGCACTGCCAAGACATGATTTTGGAAACAGGTTTGTCGAAGTGTTTGATGAAACTAATGACGTTATCAAATTTCGGTTATAAAACAAATGCGGGGCTCTTTAAGCGGCATAGACTGCCCTTTAATTCATTTGAAATTGTGTTGTAAAAGAAAAGTTATCTTTGATTTAAGTCTTCATTTAAGCAAAATGTTGCCTTCCGAAGTAGCATATATGACATAATTTATCACGTGGTATACACACCCAACGTACATATTGTTATCAATACATATTTCGCTCATCGCTGAACCTACATAGCACAAATACTGTTCCTTCTACAAAGTATTGATTTGTTTTTACAAATCCATCTTTCAATCTGTATTGTAATGAACCTTTATGGAGCACAAACAAATATTACAGTCGAGCCCCATTGACTCGAACTTCAAGAGACCGCCGAAAATACCTCGAGCCTCGGGAAATTCGAGCCAAGCAAGAATGCTTACCTTCAGTAGGAAGAAATCGGTCATTTACATTCAGTTCGAGCCAACGAAGAAATCGAGTCAAGCGAGTTCGAGCCAACGGGGCTCGACTGTATTATTTTTTGCACATCATTTTAATGTTAACAAAGGATTATTTTTTACAATTACGGCCACGTGTGTTATATACTGTAGCGTTCGTGCTACTCGAATAACGTAAAATTCTTGTTATGACGTCAAGTATCTGTTGCAGAACGCGGTGTACCGACGGCAGCACCCACGTCAAACCACGTTCCAGTGATCGTCGGCGTTCTTATCGTGTTTATCGTGATGATCCTTGTGGTGGCGTTGCTACTCTTTGTCTGGAGGTAAGATTGCGCTACTTGTGTTTTTCAGTTTAATATGTGGCACCATTTTTTGGTGCGTTGTTGCGCCGTTTTGTTGGTAGCGAAGATTTTTGATAGAGATTATCCAAAACCGGCCATAGCATCTGACAAGTGCAGCCTTGCTGGGGACCTTTTCCATTAGAATAGCTAAGATAGTATATTTTGAAAGTTCTTGGTGCTCTTTACGAATAATTAAAAACTGCACACTCACAGATTGACAATTTTGACATTTATTTTACTTCTTGTCTCAGAATCAGCTGATTTTGACATTAATGTCTTCAATCCAGTCATGTAAGAAAGATCTCAAATTCTTGGAAAACTGCCGAAAACGACATTTCTCTTAAAGCGCTAGTAAAACATCAATTTTCGAACGTAAATATGAACATCTGTGATCTGATCTTTTGTCAGCAGTCTTATATCAATGATTTCCAGACATATTTGCTCAACAATTCGCTCATTCCAAGACGAAGACAGTTCAGTTTTAATCCTACAATTTAAGTTTATTTGAAACAAATAACAGCACCAGTTCTCTCTTAATATCAAAATCTCTTGTTATGATGTAAGGGAAATAATGCAGTTAAAAACGTCGAGTGACAATGACTTCCGTAATTTCGGCTTGTCCATAACATGTAAAATGAATAAGATATAACTAAGGATACATTTTAAATCAGATGACGAAGTGACAGATACTCTCTTAATTTTATGGTTAGGTTCGATCCTTGAAGCTGCACTCTCACAGATTGAACGTTTTGACAACTTTTTTTATTTTTTTTGTCTTGGAACGAGCCAATTTTTGCAAAAATTGGAAACCAGTTACATAAGACTGCTGACAAAAATCACAGATTTTTATATTTAAGTCCAAAAATTGATGATTTATGCACTTTTCTTAAACCTTTAGTAACGGTTTAAGCCATAAAACATTAATTTTCGAACGGAAATATGAAAATCTACGATCTGATTTTTTGTCACCAATCTTACTTATATCATTGGTTTGCAGATATGTACGTAAAAAATTGCTCTTTCCAAGACAAAAAGTAAAATAAGTTGTTAAAATGGTCAATCTGTGAGATTGCAGCTTTAACGACGGGACAGTAGTCAATAGCGCTCGAAACTGAGCAATCGAGAACTCAAACAGAAAGACAAAGTGCCCTCTCAAATCACAACACAATTTCTGCGGCCTGCCTAAGGATAACCCTGTTCTAGTGTTCTAGGTGTCTGACTCACACCCAAAAGGTGATGGGTTTAAGCCCAACAAGGGACATGCTCTCCTAGCCTCTCAAAAAGAAAGCGCCTGCTGTTTTCTTCCAAAGAATCGAACTCGGGAGGGATTGCTTAAAATGTCTTGTAAGTGTCTTGACAAATGCGCTCAAATAAAGAAATACATTCTTTAAATCCCAGGAAAAAGAAACTGCAGTCAGAACGAGAGAAAGCGGAGATGCCTAATTTCGGGCCGACAATCATACCGGAACCAGAACTTACGCCGCCCTCTACGCCTATAGGTAGGTCTGGCCTTGCATTCTTATAAACAAGTAGGGGATATCGCCACTACTACACGTAGATCGGGGATTCTGAACCTCCGACCGGCAATTCTACCGTAACCGGAATTCAGGGTAATCTCCATGCAGCTTCAAAGCCTAGGTAAGAAGAGCCTTTTCCCTGGCATGTACACAGTTACATACTGGTGGAGGCGACTGGTTTCGGAAACTGGATGAATCGTTGGGTTTATTGATTGATTGATTCATATTGTAATTTTCATTTATATATAAAACATTAATAAACCAACCTACGTACAGATACGATGGATGTGGATCCGCTTCTAGGGGCAGCACGGAGCGGCGGCGGCGGTCACGTGTCGGACACAGATTCGGAGCCGGTGTACGGTAACATCGGGTTCGAGATACTTTCGGTACGTGTGGAGGACCTGTGGGACTATGTGAAGAACAACAAGTGTAACGACTGTGAGGGATTCAAGCGGGAATATAAGGTAAAATCAAACCGCTGAAAGTACTGAAGGCTTGACGCATTACTATCATACTAGTCAGTGACTGAGTCCAGATAAAATCTGTGCAAATAACTTGAAAAGCGTGATGATTTTCTGGAATGTTTATAACTGTTTTAAATGACCCTTTCTTATCTTCGCCTGCACTTTTGATTTGAAATAAAAGTTGAAGTAATTTGATTGGATGATCGTTGTAATCAGTTACAGCGTTGAAGTCGTCTTGCATAACTTTTAACAGTTGCATTATTTCAAATAACGAATAATATATTCATGTATGAACCTTGATACCTCCGTCAATTGTGTGCTGGTCATTCTTACTTTCATCCTTTCGGAGTTAAGAGCAACTCAAAAATGCCCCTCATAACGGCATGCCCAAAAATTAAACGATTGATTGTTGGTTCAATTCTGTACATTACTTTACAGTTAATTCCATGTGGCGTCACGGCCTTGTGTGAGGCGGCGAGAAAAGACGAGAATAAAAGCAAAAACAGATACGGAAATATCGTTGCATGTAAGTAATTTTAATGTGTATGATTTAGTGCAGTTTTTGTATTAGGTATCAAATAAGGCTAATCATTTACTCAAAACACCTAACTTATTTTTTAAGTTACGTGTTTTTAAAAAATTATGATCGCATCCTTATCATTCCTTACGATTTGAGACCTCGTTCTCAGAAGACGATATGTTTAGATACAATCATTAGATTAAGTACCTGGATTGTAAATTTGTTTGAAACATTTATAACTTGTTTGAGATTAAACCCTGCGTCTATGTGTTGCATGCGACCAAACAACCTTAGGCCAGAGTTTTTATATCTTTAGATTTACGGGAGCGCCGTACCTAAATATTGCAAAACCCAAATAAAAATAAAATTCATTTTCGTAGTTTTATTTTTATTTTTTCCGACGAACGTTGCTCCAATGTTAAGAAAAAAATAAAATTAGTGTTCTATAACCCATATCTCAGAACCAACTGGTGTACCAATTGTCATTCATTATCGGTCTTTTTACTGCACAAACCACGTAAACCAGTCGGAAATACGCGGGGAAACAGAACAGGTACCCGTTACCATAACAACGTCCTGTCAAAAGTGAAAGTACTTTTTGTCATACCCCTTATTTCTCACAATTTCTGCAGCTATATATAAATGTTTTACTACAAAAAAGTTCCGATGTTTATGTTTCATTATTTAAATCAAACCGTGGTGAACTTAGAGCGTGTTTATTGTGATTTTTTTTGTAGATTCAGTATGTTGTTAGCGTTTCGTGGAATAATTGCGAAACTTCCAGTCAAAATAAGGAGACAGAAATTCGTGGGTTGTATTGTCTATTAAAAGTCGTTGGCGCACGTCGTATATTAACAAGGATGAATTGGATTACAGCGCAAAAATGTATAGCTTCGGACAAACACAAACTGCAAAATGATATCTTGTTCATCATAGTCAAAATGGATATTTTTTCTGAATTTGACTCTGGGGAGCATTGAAACACTGCTTCACGATCACATATTTGAAGAGAAAAACACAAGGTATCGTGATATTCGTAGTTGTAAATTAGTTTAATAATGATTTAGAATTTAAATCGTTATAGAATACTGAAAATGATGTAATAATAACATAGTGTGTGTTTCCGATAAAACAGAAAACAATCTGAACATAAGATATCTGGCAGTCAGTGCAAGAAGTCAAACTTATCCGTTGCTTATTGCCAACGGGCATAGCTGGAATACATATAGCCCGGAATTAACATAACAGGGTTTTCCCATGCCGGTACAAATAAAAGGTGAATTTTGAGCTATTGAAATTCGTGTAACAGTCCAATGACTCTATTGTTTCTAAGTAACATGTGTATATTTCAACGGTTTAATTTTGTTTGTACCGGAGGATTAGGTCGGAAAAACCAGAATAGCTATAATTCCGGGCTACGACTATTAGAAGGATATTTTTCAGGACTGATTCTAAAATCAGTTCTTAGACCTGGTTTTTTGAAACATATAACACTTGTAAAATTTATCTTAATGCTCCCGAATTTTCTTTGGTGAAGTACATAAATGTAGATTTTGACTGTCTGTGTATCCGTAAGCCCTGTCAAACTTTGAAGTGAAGAGGAATTTCCATCAGGGCCTCTACTTTTTTGGTTATATTTTCTATATAAAAACCACATCACGGTAAATTGTCATGGTGCTATTTCGTAAAAGACAGAAAAACACATTTGACCTCCTTATTATACCGTGTCTGAAACTGTGTTCAATGTTTGATTACTTCACAATGGAAAGGATATGCTTATATTGTGGGCAAAAGGTTAGAATTGGCCATTTAAACTTCTTTATTACACTGACATGTTTCATAAAATCCATGTGTTGATAATATATGCACCTCATATGCATAGATGCATTCAAACAAATATATACAATTAATTTCAATGAGCGCTTGAACTCACAGTGTTGAGGTCAATATTTTCAGTCATTAAAAGGATCTTTTAATTATGCTTTTGAAACTTTATGGTGATCTATCACCCTTTTTTCAGCCTATGAAATAGCTGACACAAGTAAGGTGTGTTTTGTCTTCATGATATAAGAAGATTTAAAAAATAAAAAAAATCGGAGAAAAATCCGTTTTATTTTTATTTATTTCTCCTTTGGGACATTTTATGCATTTTATTTTTATTTTTATTTCCTCCTCCTTACCCAACTTTTTGAAAAATCTCCCGTAAATCTAAAGATAAAAAAACTCTGGCCTTAATATTATCATACAGTTTCGATGCGTATTTTGGTCGTCTGTTATAAGGTGAAAAAAGTCGAGGTATTGTATATCCTCGATGTCCTCGTCGTCTGCAAATGCCTTGTGCGACATCTTTAACCTTGGCCATAATTATATTACATTTCAAAATATTTAAACAAAACTTGGTGCACACATGTAAATCAAAGTCTATAACTATGGCTAGAATAATAACATCGTTTTTTGTCCTATATTCGATTGGAAACAACAGAAAAGCGTTCGCTCCGTGGCGCTCTTGTAACGAACTTCTTTTTAAATTATTTCAGATGACCATACGAGAGTAGTTCTACACGATATTGAAGAAAAACACGAAGACTATATCAATGCAAACTATATTGACGTAAGTGCTACATCTCACTGATTCATAAAGCTCTACTGGCCAAAGGCCAGAACATCTTATGCCATGACGTGGTGTCCTTCGTCCGTGCGTCCGTAAACAATTGCGTGTGAACGCGATTTAGTCTTCAGTTTTGATTGTATCTTGATCAAACTTGTACAGTAGTTATATAAATCCATGAGAGCTCGGTTCTCAAACCAGCCATACAAGTCTGGATATGTGCCTTTGCAATTATCAAAATTGCTATTGTAGCCAAATGAATAATTACAGTCTAAGAGAGACAACCTGTTTTCAAAGAGTGCAGTGGTTGTTGTTGTAATCTCCCTTGTATTGTTGAAGCATCTCGTCCATAAAGTGTGGCATATCATAAGGAGTGTTTAAAATAGGATTCTGATAGTTGAAACCGTTCAACAAATGTCGGTACTTGCTCAAATGTTGTCTTTGAAATCCACTATTTGAAAAACGTTAGCTTAGCGATTCGCCACAGGATTGTTGCGTGATTGGTTGAACACTTGATCACGTAATGTTACCATTGAATGACTTAAACTAAGGATAGAATATCCATTTGATGTATAAGTCCTTGTGGCATAGTAATTAACTTTCGGTAATCTATTTTTTCTTGACTGTAGCGTGGGCTCACTCTCTGTTAAAACAAGAATATTTTTTATGCTTGATCTGTATTGTTTTTTCACTTTCGGTATCAAAGAGTACATTTTTTAGAAATGAGTGCTTTCAGATGCATTTTTGGAATAAATATAACTACTTTTTGGTCCAAACTCACGAGCAATTTGAACATTAAGGAACACAACCTGTACTCAGAGAGTACAGATGGGTTACTCCCTTGCCTTTGTTAAAGAGGTTTTATTGATATTTGATGAGTAGTCTATTTATAACCAGATGTTTACTAAACTGGCCAAAGGCCAGAAAAGCTTATGCGATGGCGTGTTGTCTGTGCATCCATCTGTGCGTCCGAAAACAATTTTGTTTTCAGCTTACCCAAACACAAATTGTTCAAAGTGAACTATCAATATGTTGCCTATTACCTAATCATACAACCATGCCAGTAGAGCATAGGGCCACATGGGCCTCTTTTTTACTATGACGAAGTATAATTATCTACAAGATTTCAAAGATTTGGTGTAGATTGAACTTTGGGTGCTCAAATGATTTTATAAAAAAAATCATTAACACCTACTTATGCTTACGCACGAATATTCAGCAGACGACTTTGATCAAACTTGACACAGGAGCAGACGATATGTCACTTGTATCAGTTCAAGTTATATGATAAATCTTAACTTTTGACATTACGAACAGGTTATCAGTAGGTTACATAATAATCGGTGTTAAAGATCCAATGTTTTCTTGATATGAAATTCCTTATTTTTAATCGCATTCATCATATATCTTCGTGGCATTTTCGTTTGTAAATATTTATAAAATTGACGTAAACATACATTCACATCAACTAGATTGTAGGTATGAATGTAACACAACCCTTCTGTTTTTTTAGGGATATTCAAAAGAAGCCGCTTACATAGCAGCACAGGGTGAGTTCTTTTGAACATCTAAATTGTAAACTTGCAAGATTCTGACAGACAACGTTTCAGTAGTGTTATTGCAAAGTTTAAGAAACCGGCAATTCTAAAAATGTTAGAAAATACTTCTTCTCCCTTATCTTAAAGCGAAATCTGAAAAAGCCAGAAAAACAGTGTTTTCTTGCTTTTTTCAATTTATCTTGCTTTCCTTAACATGATTACGTCATACATGACGTCATCAAAAAGTCTCACTTTTAATATATGCTCCTCCCCAGGTCCTACTAAGGAGACGTTAAAGGACATATGGCGGATGGTGTGGCAGGAGAAATCCCGGACCATTATTATGCTGACCAATCCCACAGAGACGGGAAAGGTACGTATGTATGTGTGTGACATGTCCCTAATCACTCCTGCCCCGTCTTTATCAATTGCCGTCCTATCCCCTATCTCCTTCGAAGGACATTAGCATATGACGCAAAGTGTGGCAAGAAAAATACCAAAACAATGGTGTGCTCACCAAAACTCAACAGCGAATTTGTTAGGAAAGACAATTATATGACACAGTCCTGAATGAATCGGACCCGAAGGCGAGGGCAAATATGTTCACCCCATCCCCAGACCCGGATTATATTTGCATTTATTCACTCCCTTAATCTTCCTTCGATGAAAACGACTGGCGAGGTGTTAGTATTTCCCACGTACCCCTTGCGTTGAGTCATGATTAAAGAATATTTTTGTTTAATTCAAAATCAAATGAATATTGCAAACACTAACAACATTCTGTAGATCGGTATGTTTATGAAATTAAATGAGTGAAATGAAAAAACAACAACAATAATACTTTTCAGAAAAAGTGCGAGTCTTACTGGCCAAATGACGATACAGAAAACTACCATGATATTACAGTGGAACACATGAGCACTTATCATCTCCCAGACTTCACAACCAGGACATTCAAACTCACAAAGGTAACATACAGTCGAACCCCTTTGGCCCGACCTCTCAGGGGGCGGCGAATATACTTCGACCCTCAGGAAAATTGTGAATTGTAACATTCAGTTGAAAAAGTCGGTCCTTGCCATCCAGTTTGAGTCAACGAGGAAATCGAGCCAAGCGAGTTCGAGCCAACGAGCTATACAAAATAAAACAAAATTGGCATTGTGTAGATGTATTTGTATTCCATTATGATAATGTGTTCGTGTTGTGTTTACACGGCCAAAACGTAAGTACACGTGACCTGTTTGGGTCAATCGGAGGACCTCGTCCATTTTCCATCAAAAACAGCCTCGAATGTATATGGACGTTCCACACTGTCAGAATTATCTCTATTTATCTAGGCTGCAAGTAGATCATAGTAATTCAATTAAGCAGTTATGCCTAAGAAATTTACTTTTTTCAATCGCATTTATTTATGCAATAAACACTTCATTGGAAATCAATTTGAACTTTGTAATAAAATGTACACGCTAAAAACACAATAATCTGATTTATATTATTATTATAATTATTTTCACGAACAACTTTTACTAATACACCGGAATACATCCGAAGTTATTTTCTATAGAAAATAGCCGTGGTGTTCAACTTGCGGTTAAGATGACAGCCTTCCTATGCGCATCAATACAGCTTTAAGCCGGTTGGTATGTAATGAATTACAAAAAAGATATTTCCGGTTGCCATGTACTTTTATTAAAATATAAATTTTATTTCCATCAGGAAAAGGAGGTCCGGTTGGTCAAGCAGTTCCATTATACAGCGTGGCCCGACCACGGAGTGCCGGCCTTCAGCAACTCCCTGCTGCTTCTCCGGCAGAAGATAAGATCTCATGACAATCTGGAGGCCGGGCCTCAGGTCATACATTGCAGGTACGCTGGTGAAGATAATAAGAATTCCCTTTGCCATTACCAACATTTACAGTTTGATTTGTAATCGATGTTTTAGAAGTTAAAATGTCGAAACATAATCTCTGCATTAAATTACACAAACAGTGAAGCATCTGTTTGGTTACGCTTAAGTCTATGAGAAAAATTCAACTCAACATCTTTTCCCGTTCAATTTCAATCATTTTGCATTGTGCATGCAGAGTTTATTAATAGTGCTTCCTCGATGAAAATCACTGCGACATTTAACTGAACTTATTATCCTCTAAATGTTTTCTTTTTGATACAGTGCGGGGGTGGGGCGAACGGGTTCCTATATTGCCATAGACGTCGAGCTCGAGCGAGCCAAGACGGAGGGCAAGGTGGATGTTCACAACTTTGTGCAGCTTATGAGGACGCAGAGGATCAACATGGTTCAAACTCTGGTAGGATACGCCCTCATACTAGTTATTAGTACTAGTATACGTGTTAGTAACACGAAACCAGGGAGAATCCATTATTTGTGTCTATGGAGGGAGGGGGCGTAACTTGGGGCGCAGCTGAGAGTGGGCACTCTTCTGTTAATGGTGGGGGCGGGGGCGTGGTACTTGCACAAAAATGGTTAATATATCTTTAAAATGGTGTATTTTTGTGTATTATACGCATAATTGTTCTACGATATTGGCGTAAAAAGTTCACTTGACAATTTAAGGGGGATCCGCTGGTGTGTTATATGGCGCGATTAATTTCATTGAGTGACTAATAAAAAAAGTTTACGATTCATCGCAAAATCTTAGATAAGCAATAATCACTCGGCAAAATACCCCTAAATTAAGTTTTCAGAACAATGCCATGTTGACCTTACTATAGTGTTAATAAAAATGTATACATTACTATTCCGTATTTTTCAGGACCAATACATATTTGTATACGACTGCCTGTTAGAGGCCCTGATCAGCGGCGACACTCTCATGCTTGCTACCGAGTACAAGGAGTTGCTGGCGGACATGTGTCAGTTTGACAACAACATCCAGAAAACTCGACTAGAGGAGCAGTTTGATGTGAGTACCGTATATGTTCTATTTAACATTATATGCAAGTGAGTTTTACCGTAAAGAAATGTTTTGACTCCGATTACAAGGAGCTTCTTGCGGAAATGTGTCAGTTTGACAACAGCATCCAGATTGGACAATTACATGAGCAGTATAATGTACGTTCTGTTCTGGTTATACTGGTAAACAAGAGCATCAAAGAGTGGTGTTTGAAATTATATTTTGTCAAATGGGATGTATTTTTTAAATCTACCGCATTTTTATTTTGATAAATCAGCAGTCAGTCGTTTTTGATTTGAATAAGGTGAATCGGTAGATTTAAACAGAGACTGGGTCAGTAGACAAAATATAATGTCAAACCCAAGCTGGTTAAAGAGTTATTAGTATACATTTATAACATAAAAGGGCTGAGTGTCCGCGGCACTCCATGCCTATTTATTTTGGGAAATGCATACTAATAACCTTTACCTTTCATATATATGCGTTGTTGTATTCATTTAACATTTCTATTGAGTGTGTTTTTTGTCATACGATATCTTAGGCTTCATGCATTGACCCATCAGTTGGCTTCTTCTTTCCGTAGCCTTCCTGTAACCTTATCATGTTCTCAACTTTTGTAGATTCTGCGCCTAATCACGACTTCGTTGGAAAGGAAGGACAGTACAGTGGCGAACAAGCCAGAAAACATGTTCAAGAACAGATGTAAAAACATCTTGCCCGGTATGTATTATCTCCGAAGACAGATAAAAGATGTTCAGAACCAGATGTAAAAAGATCTTGCACGGAATGTATCTCAGAAATCAGAGCAATTAAACATGTTCAAAACAAATATAAACACATCTCAGAATACAAATAGTATATTAATGGAACAAAAACATCTTGCCGGGTTTGTATATAAGAAGACATACATTTTAAACATGTTCAAAACTGATGGAAAAACATCTTGCCCTTATTGTATCTCAGAGGAAGAGAGTTTAAACATGTTCAAAAACCATTAGACAACATTATCATCGCGTTTACAAATTTTAAACATATTCATCATTACTGTCAATGTACACCTTGGACGCTATTTTCAGCTTTTGGATGTATTTTTGACTTCCTTTAATATGAATCTCTCATTCAGAATTTACTATTTAAATATGTTCGTATATATGAGGAAAGAGGTGTTGTTTTCATAAGTAGATTTGATGACTTGACACTGTGCCTGTTTTTAGCTCTACTGGCCAAAGGCCAGAAGAGCTTATGCGATGGTAATGTGTACGTAGTATGTGCGTCCGTGCGTCTGTAAACAATTCCTTGTTAACACCATACAGCCTTCAGTTTTGATTGTATCTCGATGAAACTTGTACAGTATCTACATATCCATTAGAGCTTGGTTCCTTTTGAAAACCAGCCAGATCCGCCCATGCATGCCTAGATTATGGGCCTTGATAGTATAAAAAATCAGTGCGTCTGTAAAATATTCCTTGTTAACACGATACAGCCTTCAGTTTTGATTGTATCTCGATGAAACTTGTAGAGTAATTTGGATATTCATTAGAGCTCGATTCCTTTAGAAAACCAGCTAGATCTGCCAATGCATGCCTATATTATGGGCCTTAAAATGATTAGATTATGGGCCTTGAAAGTATAAAAAAATGCTATTGTGTAAAAAGTGCTTGCGAACATGATACAGTCTTCAGTTTTGATTGTATCTCGATGAACCTTACAGTATTCAGATATCCATAAGTGGTTGGTTCTTTTCGAAAACCGTGATGTTGACCACACAAACCCAGCCAGTAGAGCATATGCCCTTTTGGGCCTCTTGTTGTTTTTCTTCAGCGAACCGGTACCGGCTATATTTCTTGTTTGTGATTTTTTTGTTTTTGTGTTCTATGTCTTTGGCGTTTACCCTGTGTCACTAAACGGGGTTTATGTTTAAACTTTTGGCTACTGAGCTTGTTTCTGTAGCTTTTTACATAATTATTAACTTGTTTTTGTTTTTCTTCAGCGAACCGGTACCGGCCATTTTTAATGACGCCGTACGAGGGATGCAATGACTATATCAACGCAGTATTCACAAATGTAAGTAATACTTAACAGCAAATTAAAAGCGCCTCCAGTATTTTTATCAGTCATTATTGTGCTTTGTTGTTGCGTTTTATAATTAGAAGCATTATGTAAGGGTCTCGTTCCCAGATATCGTGCTGGCAATATGTTTTTCAATTTGTTCAAAATGAGATATTTTACTCACTTTAAAAAAAAGAACAGCTCCTGGCAGGTACTTATTTGAAAACCTAAATTCAATAGTTTTTCATTAGCGTTACTAATGTTTTTTCGGCTAAATTTAGCATTTTCTGTCACGTTCAAATATTTTTTAACAAATGAGCGTATATTCAGACTGATGGTAATGCTTATTGTAACAACCATTTTATTATATTTCACATCAAATTACTTATTGTTTTCGATGTCTTACCCTATAAAACATCACTTTGTTGTTAACACGTTCTTTACACGTGTCTTTTTGCTATATACGTTACGTGACAGGTTCACCCTGCTTCAGATGCCATTACCCAACTCTCGACTTTTGGCGGACTATTTACGACCATTGCGTCTATATAAATATTATTAATATGGATTGTTTACACAGTCTGTAAATGTTTTATTTCAGAGCTACACGTTACGTGACGGGTTCATCCTGACACAGATGCCCCTACCTAACACCGTAATCGACTTCTGGAGGCTCGTGTACGACCATTGCGTCTCTGCAATCGTGATGCTCAACGACCTTGAACCGCAGGATGAGGTTGGTGCTTTCTTTGGATCTTTTTCACGGGAAATCTACCATTGGAAGAAGTTTTCTTTTAGCGCGGTGTCTCTTATTTGGTATTCGTTTGATCTGTTTCGTCTTTAATCAGGGTCTCCTTTAATGTTAAGGCTATTGCACCCCGTTTCAATAAGATATGTAAGTCGAAAACCTTAATCTGCTTAAGAATGCTGAGATTCACACGATCTTATAAGTGAAAACGTGGCCCTAGGGTGGTATTCAATATTCATGTTAAGAGTATATTATGGCCATACATCATTGACTTTATTGGTCAATTATTAATAACAAGAAATCCGATCAGCTACATCGGTCTTAGATTCAATTAAGATTAATATTGAATACCACCCCTGGACTTGTCTATGTAATTTCCATTGCTTTCCTTGCCAAAGATTCCAACATTCCCGTTTAGCATTATTTTTATTGTATGTGCCTTGTATAGAAAACATGAAAGAAAAGCTGACCTGTGCCCCGATTAATACAGATCATAAGGCTTAGGACCTATTTTTCCACGGCGTAACCCGTTTTGGCGTAAACTGCGTTTTGTCTACAAATAACATTTGTAGTGTGCACTCTTTAGCAGCGTAATGTTAAAGACTAAGATATCGCATTGAAACGGGTCCCTGGGTTTTATGTAACTATCAGAAAATGAAAATTTCAGACCTTTTGGATTTAAATAACTAAGTGTACGTATTATGAACGGATGCATTTTAATGTTGCTTTAATGTTTAGCCATAAAGGGGCTATTTCACTCTGGTATTTGTTTTTAGACACTGCCAATTATTCCATTAACGCTTGAATTATTTTTCTGGCTTTTGGCTTGGTTCTTTGTTTATAAATGGAAAGCGTTTTCCAGGAGGGTTCTTGTTGTAAATACCGGACCAGGAATCATATTGACTTACGCCGCGTGGTACAGTTTGTTCAAGCATCAAGCCACCACCCCCCACTCAAAATTTAATGTGAAAGCTGTTACTAAATCATTTAGGCATGTTTGTCTATCGTCTGTATTTCTTGTCTGAGGATAGTTAACTTAGTTCGAGTAAATATTTTGCAATATGAAAATTGTAGAAAAAAATGAAATGTTTCTAATACCGTCTACCAGTGCATGGGTAAACGAAGATATGTCTGACACAGTATTGGAAGAAAATGTCCTCTTTAGGAGAAATATACGACACCTTTATCGTGGACGCCACCGCAAACATAGTCTCTTACCCTGAGATCATATTCAAAATCAAACAAGTTTAACTTAAATTTAAGATCAGAATACACGCCCTTGATTGGACCGTAAAAATAGATGACCAATAGAATGAATGTTATCAATGATGCATGTCTAAATAGAATAGATGACCAATAGAATGAATGTTATCAATGATGCATGTCTAAATAGAATAGATGACCAATAGAATGAATGTTATCAATGATGCATGTCTAAATAGAATAGATGACCAATAGAATGAATGTTATCAATGATGCATGTCTAAATAGAATAGATGACCAATAGAATGAATGTTATCAATGATGCATGTCTAAATAGAATAGATGACCAATAGAATGAATGTTATCAATGATGCATGTCTAAGGGTAAGGATAATACCTCTATTGAATATGGTCCCTGGTATGCAATATTGGTCTTTATTGAATCTAAGAACGATGTAGCTAATCGGATTACTTGTTATTAATAACTGACCAATGAAGTGAATGAAGTCAATGATGTATGATAATATTGAATACCGCTGACTCCTGACATGTCATTTCGGTTCATATTTATTGCGAAGTTTCTTATTCAAAGTTTCTTATCCCATCAATTTGTTATTTTTCAGACTGTATGTCAGTATTGGAGTCTCTCCTCAACGGGCGAAAAGTACGGCCCATTCATCGTGGAGACGACCGCCGAGATCATCTCCGACCCCAGCATCACAATCCGAGATTTCACCATCACCAACACATATCTTGTAAGTTTTTAACTCTTTAGCAAATATGTAGATAAAGTTGCTGCATGGCAAAGACAACGACACTGTAGTCCTGCAAAATTATTCTCAATGAGATGCTATTTCAATCACGGTCGAAACCCGTTGGCTCGAACTCGCAATTCTTAGGACCGGCGAATTTACCTCGAGTCTCGGAGAATTCGAGCGAAGCGGGAAGGCTTACCTTCAGTGTAAAGTCGGTTCATTACATTCAGTTCGAGCCAACGAGGACTTCGAATCAATCGTTTTTAAGCCAATGGTGTTCGACTTTACTTTAAAAACAACCATGAGCTGTTAAGATTCATTATATAATATTGCATTCGTTGTAAGTAACATACATTACACTTTTTCATTATAAATCTTAGACAAGTGAAGTTTAGACGACATTTTTTTACAAGTGAAAAAAAGTATTTAATGCTATCATCTTTAGTATAATGCGGCTTAAGTTGCATAAAAATTGTCTACATTCGCATGTGGAACAGTCGTTCACTATTTTGTAGGATCATTTTCGGTATAAAATTGGCAGTTTTTGACTTGAGCATACCGCACACAAAGATCATATAATGATGGGGTCCTGTAAAACTGTACATAGTTCTTCATTAAGATCAGATAGTAACTACTTCTAAGTAGGTACTCGTCGACTTTATATCGACAACACTTATTTTTATATTATATTGAGAACCTGGTACCTACCACACTCTTGGACATGATATGGAACAGTGTGTGTCACCTTTATTGTCCTTTTTCCGCAGCCCCAAGTGGTGCCAAAGGTCGTCAGGCAGTTCCAGTTTCACCGATGGAGTTCCGGTTCGCCGGTTCCCAGCTCTAAACTAGCGTTGTTTGAGCTCATAGACATGGTGGACAAGAGTCAGAAGCAGGCCGGGGACCAACCTGTTCTTGTACACTGCATGTAAGAAGCAACCACAATATACAATGTGTGTGACTCATCAAATAAGGGTTGCAATTATTCAGATTTAAACGCATTCCTTTAGTCTTTTTCTTCCTTTATTGGTCTCTAAGAGCTTTTCGAAGTGGACCGGCAACGACTGTAATTGATATTATCTTCCTTAATGCCCGTTAATACTTAACTGCCATTTCAGAGAACAAAACAATTACCGTGTTTAGCAGAAGATAATATATATGGCTATATTGATAATTATCCAGTGAAGTGGTCTGTCTGTTATGTATATCTCCTTCAGCTTCCGTTAGGCCGTATCAATTGTCCCCTACACAGGGACTTGTTAATTGTTAAGCGTCTGGGCATGTCCCTGTGGTTTCCAAGTATAGGTTCATTAAGTAATTTCTCAGTAATCTTTCTTAAGTATTTAAGCCGGACGCAGCGAAGCGACCCTGGTTTCTTTTTTCAGGAAGAAATAACTTAATAAATTATAATCGACTTAGTATTAGCCCCTTCCGAATTGCATCAGCTTTAAAACTATGCCGTGTGCCAGTCAAAAAGACCTGTTGACCATTGCATGGCCACCTCCCCCAATATATTGTGACGTCATTTAAATTTGCGTTGACACTAAAGATACGCATTTGCATATAAAACAGTAGGTGTGGGTATATGCGCATGTGCAGTTATATCAATGTACTTAATAATGAAGAGTCGTCTACAGCACTAGGTAGCTGCCTATGCGCGAGTACCCGACTGAGTCCGCATGATTCATTGCCAACTTTGAAGAAATCCGCGGAAGCGAAAGTGCCTATAGAGTTATATAGGGAAAATATGGTTAAACAGTTCTCACGACTTAGTCTTTCAACCGATCTACTTACTTCTTACATATATGTTAGGATAATTATTGCCCTCGAAGATGATGGTTTGAATTTATTGTATGCTTTTTACATTTTGGTCCTTTTTAAGGGTTTTGTTGGTCATTAAAAGTTACATTGAAATAAGAAGGAGCTTAGAATTGTTTTGCTATTTAAAGTTATTATAGACATCCGATCGCTTAGCTTCCAGCGGATTATGATGCAGAATTTTTCACTCTTTCAAATGCACTTTTCAAATTAATGATTTTTGAAATATCTTTTGGTCCTTTTAGAATATTTATGTAAAACTTGTAGAAAATTGTGTATTCAACTGTACGATAATGGTTTTATGGCCCACCCCGCGGCGTATTCACAGCAGGATAGAAATAATCCATCGGCAAGGTTATGACACTGGGTATGACATGTGCAATGTGACAAAAAATCAGCAAAAGTTTGCAGTATGCGTACATGGCTCACTGTCAATTTTACAGTACTAAATAAAGCACTTTAGAAGACTTGCATGACGACTTTTTACGCTTTATATACTTGTCATGTTTTGCCAGGAACGGAGCCAGCCGTAGTGGCTTGTACGTTGCCGTTAGCGTTCTGGTGGAACGTTTAAAACTGGAGAAGGAGATAGACGTCTTTCAGACGGTAAAACAACTGCGTCAGTGTAGGCCACATCTCGTCGATAACCTAGTAAGTCTGACAACTATGTTTTATTTAATCATAACTCAAACTTTTATACACTAGGCTCCCTAATGACATCCTCGGCATCCCAGCGTATTTATAACCTACAGTCGAACCCCGTTGGCTCGAATGAGCTTGGCTCGAATTCCTCGTTGGCTCGAACTAGATTAAAAAGGCCGATTTCTTTATACTGTATGTAAGCATTCCCGCTTGGCTCGAATATTTGAGGCTCGAGGTTTTTTCACCGGTCCCTAAGTGCTCGAGCCATTGAGATTCGACTGTATATGATATCACATGGGTTATGAATACGCTCGGTGCCGAGGATGCCTAATGAAAGCATTGAGGCAATAAGACCTCTCTTTCTAGCATTGTTTACGGTCCTCTATAGCAAGCATAGGGATCCTTGCGTATTAACAATGCATACTTGAAATAAAATGTTTAATCATAAGACAACTTCTTTAACTCTTCCGCAATTATGTAGTGTTGCTGAATAGTAAGGTCAAACATATAAATTATATTTCTCTATTTTATAGGAACAGTATCGGTATTGCCACGAGATCGTGTTGGACTATATTAACAAAGACAATGCTGACACACCCAGCATCGTGGCACCCACGCTGATTAATGAGACTCTTGACAGTGAAATGGAGGCGGTGTGAAGGCAATACGCCGAAACTGAGGTTGACTAGTAAATCCTGGAACAATTTATATTTGGTTGCACAAATAGTCTACAGTGGAACCCCGTTGACTCGAACTCCCAGGGACCGTCGAAAATACATCGAGACTCGGAAATTTCGAGCCAAGCTAAAATTACTATCTTAAGTTTAAAGAAATCGGCCATTTACAGCCAATTCGAGCCATCGAAGAATTCGAGCCAAGCGACTTCGAGCCAACGGGGTTCGACTGTTGTTTCATCATACGATCATATCCACTTCCATGCTGTGCTATGATTCTCAGATGGTGAATAGAATCAAAATTAGTATTAAAATATTTAGAATTTGTTTTTTTGCATGTTCCTGAAAGCATATAATCAGTTATTGATAAAAAAGATATTTCATTTTGATTTTGTACCAGAGTGCTTCGTTGAACTGATAGAAAGTTATGAACCTTATAATCAGTGTAAACCTATTGTGAGAATGTAGGACAAAAGATCCCATGTATAAAAACACCCATGTCTTTATTGACTAGGTGGACACAAGCTCCCACATTAAGGAAAACAAAACAAGTATTAATTTCCTTTACGAAAGTCAACAAAAAAAACGACGTTTGTTTAGATGAAATGTCAAAACACAATGTATGTTGCTGTTTGTCTTCCTTAATCCATTAAAGTGACACTCTTTTTCAAAATCAATACATACACATATATTACAAACATATATTTTAAATGATAAAACTTTAACTTCTTACTTAATAATGCATTAAAGGATAATAATAATTTCTCATAACAGGATTGTAACCGTGTATTTGATAGCTGGAAACACATAAATATTAAATGATTGGTGAGTGCTAAAATATTTACTGCGATATACTACCATACCATAAGGTAGAAATACCGTGTTTTCTGCACCAACCTTTCAAATTAAACTCGGTATAATTATTAAGAACCAATGTTTTCAACATTTATACACCCTTTTTGGTATATTTAAGCAATTAATTGTGGTAAATCTTATTTGGGAGTAAGAGTGCATCTTGAAGAATCACCTGTTTTATACAAGTTTAACGAGTTATTATTATTGATATAACTTTCCTCTCATTAAATGAAATGCAAACTTGTTCTAATAAGCAGCATAGGAGATAAAATAGGGTTATTAGTACTACGTATTGATCCGGGAGGTTGTATTCGACTCCAGTGGATTTTTGCAGAATCGGATTTCAAGAGGCGCAAGCCGAGTGAAATCAAAATCTGCAAAAATCCACGAGAGTTTAATGTGACATTCCGGATCAAAACGCGGTACTAATAACCCTTTTAATATATACTTTACTTGTTAGATCACTTAAAAGCCACATGTTTTCATAATAAAAGTCATTTAAACGAAGCACTATTTTGTTTTATGACGTCATTTAAACATCGCGCAACGATACTTGTTATGACGTGACGTCACGAGAGTGGAATACGGCCGTATTGCACTGGAGTGGAATACGGACTAATGTTTTTGCGACATGAATTGAGTGTGGATTTATGATGGGTATATAATACAAATGATCATAGTCATTATAAATGCACAGGTTTATACTTTGATTTGGGTCATTTACGAAGATAATTTTGTTACGTCGTAAATCATTTTTGTGACCTTTAGTTATATGATATTAGATATTTTATCTAAATTAAAAACAAATGTGACTCAAATTAGCTGAGTTGTCATTTTCACTAACAATATTTCCAAACAAGCTTGAAACCAATTGTATATTATGCTTCAGATTTAAAACTTTTCGCACATGAAGGAGACATATTTCAAAATAAAAATAAATCGCAAAATATCGTCAATATTCATGTAATATACACTTACAGTCATAATGATAGTTATTGTTTTAAGACTAACGGAAGATATACGTATATTATGTACGGTTACATTAAGGCATTTGGAAGGTTAAAATAGTCTTCTGAAAGGTCACTTTGTTATCGAAATATTGCAAAACCAATGCATAATTTGAGCAGCATTAAGGGAAAATGTCCGTATTTGGGATTTCCTTAATTGTCTTAACTTTCTCTCAGTTATAAGATATTATTTTGTGTAAAATATATAGAAAAGAGCGTAAATACACTACTGCTGATAAGTGCCGATTGTCTGCGGTCGTGGCGGATAGCAAAGGGCAACTGATAAGCCCCGCCTAATCTGGACGCGCGTTTAGGTCAGTCGGGTATCGACCGGCTAGTTCGACTGACAGGCCACGTCATCTTTATTAACAGAACACTTGACCAAACATAGTGTTGCTTATTGTTTTGATTTATATTTGCGTGAAGTTTAAGTTTTCGTACTGCTTTTTTCAAGTGAGATATTTCTAAAACCAACTGGTAAATTTTAATACAAATAATGCGTATGAAGTTTAAATACCACTCCATAACACATTGCGGAGAAAGACATTGAAAGATGTAACATCCTTTTCTAAGTACTTTAAAAGTTTATTTGTTTGGTTTCTGTAAATGAACCATAGATGTTAAGTAATTTAAGTAGAATGTGCTTGTATGAAATTGTTATTAATTTGTTGGTAAACGCTTAATGAATGTTATATATCACGTATTGTTCATATGTTATTTATTCATCGATGTAAATGTACTTTTGTCACATCCCTTGTCGGTTTTCATACATTTACTTACAATAAAGTGCTATGCAAGACAAATTCATTCTTATTTTATTTCATATGTATATTTACACTGACCAGTGTCACTTCATTTGTATGCATGCTAAAACCGTAATACAGCTGAGCTAGTCCTGGGCCAAATTTCTCGAAACTTATAACAGGATTAAGCTAAGCTCACTATTTTTGTCTTTCAATTATTTGCGTAATATTAACTTTTTTAAGAATTTTACACGTAAGATAGGAATTATCTTCAAGATTAACCATTTACCAATCAAAATCCTATTTAAGTACGTATTTTGGCTAATTGAAATAAGCTATTTAAGCCTGTTAAGCTTAAGAAGTTTCGAAAAATTGTAGCCTGGGCTGGACTGGTATTCAATATTTGTCTTAATTGGATATAAGAACGATTTAGTTCATCGGATTACTTGTTATTACTTGTTATAACTGATCAATAGAGTTAATGAAGTCAATGATGTATGACCACTCAATCGGTAGAGCGTTGGACTGTGAATCGGACAACCCGGGTTCAGGTTAATGTTACTTTTGTTGTGATAGGTTATGAAATCCTTTCTACGAACATTTGCATTGTACCACTGCCCCTGGCATGTACAGAAGTTGTCAGTTTTTTGCAGAGGTGAAGGCACCTTGTACTGGTTATCCGCCTGATAGTCTGCTTAGATAAGTGTGCCACTCTGTGACCCTTCAATGTGATCACGCCGGGACCCGGAGTATAAACTACTTACACCACCCACCATCCCTGATATTCATAAAACATCTTAACTAAGGCTTAAAGAATAGGCGCCGACCCTACCATTTTTATAGTCAGTTTTAAAAAAAAACAAAAAAAAACAACAACCTCAAGTGCATATACAGAAGATAACTTTAACACCAATGATGAAAATGACATTCTTATATAAAGCCTAATAAAAAATAATAAGCCTACCTACCCTAACTAACTAAATAAGATCTATAATCATTTACTTCAATTAATATTATGTATTAAACATACTTTATGTTAGATCTCTAAAACTTTTCTTAAAACTTGCCTTTGAAAAGTTCAGGAAATCAACTTAAGGTAAGAAATTACTTAAGATGTTTCATCAATAACGGTCCAACAGTCTTGTTGTCAATGAACTTGTTCAAAAGCACAACTCCCAGCATACGCCTTAAAGGTGGCGGATCCATGGTCTAGTGGTAACACACTTGATTATCAATCCAGGGAACGCAGGTTCGATTCCCCGTCGCATCACTAATCGTCTTCCGGGAAGGACGTTAAATGGGGCTCCCGTGTGACAGTGGTTTACACTGGTGCACGTTAAAGAACCATGGTAGCTCCCCTGTGACAGTGGTTTACACTGGTACACGTTAAAGAACCAGGGTAGCTCCCGTGTGACAGTGGTTTACACTGGTGCACGTTAAAGAACCAGGGGTGCTCTAACCAGGGTTACATTCTGTCTGTGCACTATGCTCCAACAACCTAAAAATGACAAACAACTTAACGGAGCTCTCGCCGAATGGGTAAGGCCCGAGTGCGAGCATGTATAAGCTTATGTACACGCTTTCAAGCTGCTCTCTCACAGTTTGAACATTTTGACAACTTTATTTATTTATTTTTTTGTCTTGAACGGGTCATTTTTTTTGCGAAAATCAGTGAAAACCAGTTAAATTAGACAGCTGACAAAAAGTTAGATCGCAGACTTTTATATTTAAGTTCAAAATTGAGGTTTTATTCATTTTTCTTAAACCACTACGAACGGTTTAGGATGAAAATCTACAATTCGATTTTTGTGAGCAATCTTATATCATTGGTTTACATATATTTACGCAATAAATGCTCTTTCCATGACAAAACATAATAAAGTTGTAAAACTGGTAAATCTGTGAGAGTGCAGCTTTAAAGATACACATCACAACAAGATAAGCCGCACAGATTGCATTTAAATAAACACAGTTATAAATGAGGCATTTGCATCAGCCTGGTAATTCCAATACTTACGTGAAAAACTACAGAAACAAGCCCAGTAGCCAAAAGTTTAAAGTGACACTCTTATTCAAAATCAGTATATACACATGTTTAACAATCATAAATTTTCGGTGACAAATCTTGAACAACTTACTAAATAATGCATTTATGGAAAATATTCATTACTGATAACAAGGTTGTAACAGTGTATTTAATAGCTGAAAAAAAATAAATTGATTGGTGAATGCTAATAGATTTACTGTGCTTTACTACAGTCTCATAAGGTAGGAATACCCTGTTTTCTGCATAATTCATTCAAATTAAACTCGGAATCCTTCATAAGAACCATTGTTTTCGACATTTATTTATCCTTCTGGTATATTTAAACAATTGTATTAATTGTGGTAAATCTTATTCGGGAGTAAAATGCATCTTTAAACATAAACCCTGTTTAATAGCACAAGGTAAATGCCAAAGACATAGAGCACAAATACAAAATATCACAAACAAGAAACATGCAACAACAGCATAAAACACAAAATCACTAAACATATGAGAAGTACTGAGAGCTTTATTACTTCTACAGCTATCTACAGCTCTAAACTAAGTAAGAGTAAGCGCGCACATAATAACAATATAAGAAACCCAGATAAGTAATTGACAATTGAAAGTAACTGATAAACAAGCATATTTAATAGCATAACAACACATAACAAATTAATAGTAAATCATAAAACAAAAATGAATTAATGAATGCATGAATGGATATAATCGTCCTGAGCATCATCATAAAACAACAACAACAAAAATGAAACAATACATGAAGAGAAACTTGGTGTGAATTTAAACAAGAATTTACTATCCTGCTAAGCGCGCAAAGAGAAACTGATAGAATGACACTCTCAGAACCCGCCTGTTCAAAGAACGTTACGTTCAGGTGAGCACAGCCACGCAGTAGCTCGTTTAAATGAAATTAAGAACCTTAAATCTACTCAAATAGTCGGGGTATGGATCTTCATGAAACAGAATATTCTCAAGGTTCAATCTCTATTTTTCCAGTAATATTCAACGATTTCGCCGATCTCCTTTTCCTCGATCTCCTTTCTTCCAGCGTCACTCCCTCCTTTAAGAAACATTTCTACCAGTTTGGGTATGAATCCAACAATCACAGTGAATACAATGTGTAGCACCTCAGATTCATCTGTATTAAACTCCGAGTTGAACGTGTACACTAAAGTCAATGTCACTGATATCAAAGTCATAATAACAGTAAGGTGGATAAGTAAGTTAACCATCTCCGCATATACTTGGCGTTTTTCATTAACAATGTTGTTGAACAGTTCCCGTGGAATTCCGGGAGCAAATTTATTGTGCCTAACCATTTGTTTACGTTGAAATCGTGATTGGATTTTAATTTGTGTTTCGGTAAGAACAGCGATTTCTTCTCCGTTCACACGTACAGTTTCAAAGTGTTGATTGACATTCATAACCTGCAAAGTTTTATCTTTGTCAATCACAACATTTACAGCTTGTTCTAATTCAATAGATTTGTTCACAGCGATCTCCAACAGTCGCGAATACCCATCCCCAAAATCTCTTACTAGATGCGCCAAGTAGTATACGAGGGTCACAAAGAAGAATAGATAGCCAAATGCTATGGTAGGAAACAGTATGAGTGCAGCAAAACAGTATATAGCAATCTGAGCCAGGTAAATAAAGCTTTCAAGAAATACTAGACAGACACAATAACCAAAAACAACAATGGCTCCTAAAATTAAGACTGTACCGAATAACCAAACTACAGGGCTACTGACTATCTTCCCAAATCGTTTGAATGAATTTCTAGTATCCATTATTTTTACAACAGTTCCTTTTAAAAGTATTGCGCAAAACGAGAAAAACGGACAAAGGAAATATGGAACGTAAATAAAAACCTCAATCGTACATAAAATTAGTTTAAATAAAAACATCAGTGGATTTATTTTAGTTCTCATTAAACTCGTGTGAACTGAGTTGATTTCAAATCGTTTTCTTTGAATTCTGATGACTTTTCTCCATTGAGAAGGAGAAAATAGAAAGTAAACTCTCTGCTTGCATATTTCTGATGCTCTTTCATACCCTGTGTCCAGGGCACGATAACACACTCCCGACCTCGGCATCTCCCCAAGGCCGTCAAACAAGGGTGAAACATCGCTTTGTCGCGGTAAGCCTTTATGTACGATTTCCTTTAAACTTTTAGGACATACTATAAAAACCAGGGCAAGTGAAAAGTACAGTATGATGACACCAATTGGACCACCTAGAATAGGCACAAATGTTTTACTCATGTCTGACATATCGCCATACAGAGCAAGAAACCCTAAAGGTTTACCAATTTTAACCAGATCTCTGACGGAAATAGTCGTTAAGGGTTCATTATATGAATGAACATACCCATCTTTGAACATATACAACTGTAAATATATAAGCATAGGTGCAAAACATACGCAAATCAAACGTCGGAGACGTGAATTTAAGATTGGATGATTACGTCTTAAGCAATCGAGTGGCTGTGACAAAACGTTTAAGACGGTAATAGGCGAGTTTCCATCAAGGTAAACCCAATAATCGTGCTTGGGTGTTTCGTTTGGTAAAAGCGACTCTATTTGAATATCTCTTGAAAGCAATTGGTCGCCTTTAGAAATGCATGCACCAATGCCAAACAGAACAATAGGAAAAAACAACAGAATAATTACTCCAAGAAAATATGGACCATGCGTAAGCAGTTTCCACTTCTCGACAAACCGATTACAATTAAACGGACGAAAACGTCCTTTGGCAAATGAGTACACGTACATACAACACTTGTAATTAATGAATGTGACCGGAAAGCTTAAGTATAGCGCGGCTGTGTAGGAGACGGTAGTTCTGATACCTGGCACTTCGGAAAGGTAACACATGTAATTTCTTTCGTACTTAGGAACCCCTTCTTTAATCATGTCGATGATTTGCATAAGAGCTTTTGAAATACTCCTTGTTGTTGCGTCACTCCCAAATTGGACTGAACATTCGATTTGATTCGTCACAAGGTCAACATACCGTATTACGTATACTTTAGTTTCCAGAAGCGAAAAGCTCAGAATTCCATACTCTAAGTTCCAGCTGAGGTAGGAATAGTTTCCATGCGGAGAACGAACGGTCCACACCCATAGGTCAGGCTGAAATACCCCGGGTGACGTGTTCTTCACGACTGTCAAATTTTTAAAGGAGATTCGAAATCTTATGAACTCTGATTCGAACACTTTCAACTTTGACCGGAAGTACTCAATTGAAGAATTAGACACAGAGAAGTTGCATTCAGGTAAATTGCTTTTTTTCAAAATATCTCGATCTTTTTCTGACACGTCCGTAATTCTTACATCACCGGATGCATTTGCGAATTGGACCGAGTATAACAAGAAGAGAGACCATATTGCCCATGTCATGGCTTGTTTTTCGAAGTTCCAATCGCAGATAAGTTTTCGTTCACGACGAATTCTCTCTTCTTCCCTACTTGTCATTTGGGGTGCATAAATTGGGGTGCTTTAAATAATGTCCTGCAAAAGTAAGTGTTCCATAAATATATAGCTCAATTAAAACGTTATCAAGTTACATTTTATTAATACAATATCCGACATTAAAGTTAATACACGGAATAAAACATCATCTTTATATTATAGTTTGAAATCTTAGTTCTTATTAGCAATGAAAATACATTATGAAGGTTAGGAATTTCACTTAATAACACAAATACATTACCATAAAAATATAATCCAGAATTGTCGCTTCAAACTGTATGTCTACAATTGGTATTTCAATTTCTAGTTCATCGGTCACACGTTTCCTCAACACTCGACTGATACGTATTCTTCCACTGTGAATAAACAGAAACAAGGAAGATTTTGACCATGAAAGGGAATTTGCTCTTAAGCTTGAACTGTATAAGTTTTCAAGTAGACAGTGTTTTTAATTTAAAAAAAAACGAGTTAATAAAATACAAGCTCTCATTATGTTCTTTGGACTGGCCAACAGTTCCCGGAGAGCGACATTTCGAAAACGCGACGAGTATCTGCCACTACAAGATTAACATTTGAATATTTATACAATTCAATTCAATTCAATTCAACATTTTATTGCATTAAACATATCAGACATGTTTATAGCAAATACAAAATAAATACATGTGCAAAGCATGGATTTAGACACAAATTGTTTTAACAGAAGAGCAGAACATTTGTTTATGGAAACAAATAACAACATACTTATTAGTTTCTTAAGATGTTTGCATAGTATATAAATTTTGATAGATTAATTAGAGATTTATTTGAATTGTTAGATAACAAATTAATAAACTTTTGCTTTGTTGGCCACGTGTAGTAATATCTTTTGATATATTTGGCTCTTAAGTCTGCGTATTTCGGACATATTAGTAAAAAGTGATATTCATTTTCAATCATTCTTTGGTTGCAGTAGATGCATAATCTTTGAGATCTAGGTGTATTAACGTATCTACCACGTTCAATTTGTAGATTATGTGATGAAACTCTAAATTTTGACATTGCTTTTCTAAATTTTGAATCTTTTACATCATAAAGGTAATTTTCTATCCGAAATGTATGTTTGAAAAGACAATATGTTTCAAGACGTCCTGAGTTATACATCAGCACCTGCGTATTAATGGAAGGACTTTCGGGAACGTGAGGGTCAAATGCAGGGTTATGCGAATTTCAAGTATTTTGATGACAAAACACCGCGTGCGATTGACTGTATAGATGGCTTGTAATGACATAAGTTTAATTCAAGAATTTACATACGAAGATGATAAACTTCCTAACCGCATGTAGCTACACCATTGTTTGCAGGAAGTTAATTTTCATGAATGTTTGTGCAGTTAACAAAGATTTGAAGTTCAACCTGAAATGTGACATTCAATCGAACCAATTTAAACTCAGCAAATATGAGTTTTGAAGCAATAATTATGTCCGCAATGCAAGATAATCACTAAGTTTTAAATGTGTCAGGGCGCGTTGTGGTACCATGACCCAGATATTTGTCATTATATTTTTAGAAACACTAGCTCACATTTGGATAACAATTTTGTAGAATAGTGTTATATTGCGACACGGACCTATAAACCGTTTTATATATAAATGATTGCATTTAAGGTCTTTTTGTTTAATAAATTGGTTATCGGATCCGCCGCGAAATTGTCTTTTAAACTCGAAAAAAATAAAATATAATACAAAAAGCGCAAACAGGCTGACGTTAAAATTATTGTCAGTTCTTTTTTAAAAATCATTTACCAATAAGTGTTAACTACTGTTTATTATGTAACTGTTTATCACTCGGTTTTTTTTGCGTATTAAAAATGGAGAACTCTCACCTGCTATTTACTTACATATGATATATTCATTCTCTTCCGGAGAATTTTGATAATTGGCATAATCTGTATTAGAATGATTCATATTGCCATAATTAAAATTCTTGTTATTGATAATGTCAATATTATATTTGTTATTTGACAGCATTTGAAGCTCAATTTATGATTCCTTTCAGACAATTTTAATCTCAATGAATACTTTGTTTTCATATCTGTATTCATAATGAACCTGCATAAAGCCCAGTTTTACTTAGTAGTTATTATTTCCTTATGTTTGTTAACTCTGTTTGCATAAAGCGTATAAATAAACTTTTAAACTTTTGTACAGTAGGGTGCAGTTTTTGACATTGTTTTCGTAATGGCGTCCTCCATCATCAAAGTAAATTCAAATTACCACCGTCTACTTGAAGCGATCATTCATATGAACTGACGACCTAAACGCAGGTTATGTTACAGCACCAACATCAGGAGATGCAATGATAGGATCAAATGATGCGTTAACAGATAAATAGATCTTGACGGAGACACCTCATGAAATTACCTGCCATGAGGTGTTCGATTTCGGATACCGTTGCTTTAAGGAACAGGTAAGAAAATGCATTCAAACCTGTGTATTTGTTGATATTTACACCTCAACTTCCATTCCTTAAATGAACGTCATTTCGGCAATTGCGTTCATCGATCGATGAACGCAACATCTTCGGATATGTTCGGATCGCAATTCATTGCATAACAATACACATGAAACATATTTATCTTGTTATTGTTTGTATTGTGTCAGAAGGTCCCGTAAAATATAAATTTTAAATGTATAGTTGCCATAACTGTTTGAATTTTACGTTTAAAAGTGATTTCAAGTGGTTGATCTTTTCCCGCGATATTGTGACGTCATTAAAAATGCTTTCGGGTCGTTCTATTTACAGAATGGGTAGGAATGGGTTACTGAAAGTTTTTTAAGTTTTTTTTCTTGAATAAAATAATGAACTATTGGTGTAAATATAAGTAATGAATTGCGGGCTTGATGTCATTATCGGGGATATGAACGCAATTGGGCTGGTCAAAGTACTCGTTGAGTCCTTCGGACTCCACACACTTTGACCAGCCCAATTGTGTTCATACCCCGATAATGACAACACGCCCGCAATTCATTCCTTAATTGAATCGTCCAAAAATGCACATTTGTGGTTTGAGTATTACGCTGAGTGGCTTGATTACTTGTAGCAAACAACTTACTAGGTGCATCGTTCACAGTTAAAATTCATTTAACCAAATGTTAAGCGGTTTCACACAGGGCATTTATTTGAACATACCTCTCAAAAGATGTTTAGCATATGTTTGAATGACTGCTACGGAGGGATCTAACGGCAAATCATCTCACAGGAAGACAGTATTAAGATGGATACTAAAGACAAACGGGCCTTAATCAGGACGGAAATACTGAGCCTTCTGCAGCTGACAAATTGCACAAGAAACACTTTTATGTATTTAGTGTGGTATTGAAATTGTCTTTTGATAATTGTAATTTACTCAGAGAAATCAGATTCAACTAGATGAAAAATACATAAACAAAGGAATTTCCACCCGTTAAGTCCAGAAAGGTGCCAACTAACCAAAAAAGAACTTTGGCGTATTTAAAACAGATACATTATATCTACATGTGATATGACACATAAAATATATTGGTTGAAAAGGGTAACATATGACTTATGACACCGTTTTGCACTGAACACTATGTTTGGCGAATGATGAAAACGATAAGGTTACAACCATATGTCATATGCGCATTTTAGCATACGCTCAGTGTTCAGTGTACATGCACTGAAATTAAGCTTATTCTTTAGAGAATGATGTGATTTCTCGCTGCACTTTGTTGGTTAGTTTTGAATTGTGGCGCCGCTAAACACCCTTCTATTGATTTTCCGATCCAGATATCCTCCCACTTACGTCGTGTGTTACTCGTTTAGTGTCTTTAGTGCCTTAGCGTTGTGCCTTGAAACCTTGTACTTGTTAAAACATAGCTAGTGGAATTGTTCCTATCGGTTACTATCGCAAACTAACAAAACTAAACCTTACTATGTTATTGCAATTCAAAAGAAAAAAAAAATACGTGGGAAGATCATATATTTTATCGAAATAATCACGTGATTTATGGTGAGTCAGACAGACAGACAGACATATAATTTATGTTTGCCTCGTACAATGTCCATCGTCTACAACACGTATGTTTACAATAAATTACGTCAACGTATACATGCAAAATAACAAAACAAAATACAAGACACGACATATACAAAATATTGCAAATGCATGCGGCTTATCAAATTTTTGTATTTGTTTTAATATCTTTTTTTCAAATCAGAGGTTGAATAATTGAAACACAATATCGTTCCTACATCTTTCTTTTAGAAAATCCTTAACAAACAGGCATTGTATTAGAAGTTCATTACTATCATTTGTAAAACATGTTAATGCTTAAACACAGATAGTCTGACGTAATTAATTTCTTTACTTCATTTGTTTCGTCTATTGTAAATAGAAATGCAAACACTATTAAGGTGAAATTCATCTTCCAGTTCAATGGTATTGAAACAAAGACCACATCTTGAGTTTCAAGCAAGTGGTCTTAAGATGATAAGAATATATTCCAAGACTCGCTAGGTCTAAGTTTGCTCATGTTCTCAATATATGTTATTAATTTTCTGTAATCCTCATTTTTCTTTTTTCGAACAATAATCTTAAAAGTGTTTTTTTTCGGCCACAGAAAAAAAAACGCCTGTTTGCATTTGTTTTGTCATTATTAAGTAACTTTGCCTTTAAAGTCAAGCTTTTTGCATTAGTTCATTAATGGCCAAACCATATATTGTCAATAATTGTACAGTTTTTAAATCATACTTCATCCTTATAGTAACCTTTTAAGTAAGAAATGTATCATAAATACTAACGAATTAATGTAGTAAACATATCTTGCATATTGTCAACATAATCTTTGCTCGAACGATCTGCAGTTTAACAATGTTATTGATAACAGTTAAATTTGCTTCTATCCCGAAGCGAAACTGATCCCGAAAAGAGAGTTCCATTTGTATTAAATCTCTAAGAGACATATTATGTTAGTGATTTCTGAACCGCACTTTAACGATAATTGCGAAAATAGTTATATTAAATCTACGGGGACAAACCCATCCGGCAAATTCTCTACATTTCAAATAAAAGCAAACAAAATAACACAAGACAATTAAAATAAATACTTTTCAAGACAGCACAGCAATAGTTCGAACAAATCTCTGGCCATGGTTTTTCAATCCATATTAATCTCGACAAGCACTGTCAGTATCTTATAGATGGATTTCACTAAGACCATGGCTGACTGAGCAGCTCATGAACTATTTAGTAGGGGCAAGAACGCTCTGCTGCTGATAAGCCCCCAGTAGTAAATTCAATACATTGGTGTTTGTATGGTCAGTTTATACATGTTTTCTGTAAGTTAAATTGGTGATTTGGTTAATAGTTGCTGTGTTGTTGGGTGTGGAAAAAGACAAAATAAAGAAAAGGGAATATCTTTGCACAGATTTCCTAAATACCCATTGTGGAGACAAACACATTGAAGGCATGAGAAGGCTATTGCAGTCAATACAGAAAAAAGAAAGATCCTAAAGTAACATTTGACAATATAGACAACACCAAGGTGACATTTTTACGTGATTTTGTTTGTGGATATATACTCAGATAGAACCCTATGAACTTAAAGTTGCACTCTTACTCCAAAATAAGATTTACCACAACTAATATAAATGTTTAAATATACCAAAAAAAGATAAATGCATGTCGAAAACAATGGTTATTATGAAGGATACCGAGTTGAAATTGAAAGAAAGTTGCGGAAAACACGGGATTTGTACCTTAATAGACAAAAGTAGATCGCAATGTATCTTTTAGCACTCACCAATCATTTAATATTTTTGCGTTTTCAGATATTTAATACACGGTTACAGTCTTGATATCAGTTATGAATATTTTTCATAACTACATCATTTAGTAAGTAGTTCAAGGTTTATCACTCAAAACAGTTCCTCCAATTTGCAACACATGGGTACCAATTTTAGCTGAATGTTTGAAACAATTAATTGTTTGGCCAGAGAGGGATGTAGCGCGATCAAATATACCGGCGGCAGTTAAACCTGGTTGCAACAAAGTGATTTCAATAATCTATTGTTTTGAATTTTTTTATTGAACGCCCGCATAATCTTACAACAAGAGCACAAACATGGAGCAACTACAAACATAACAATACAATAAAATATTTGATATCTTTATCGCCGACGGGAGCAGTAAATTTAATTTCTGATGTGTGGGGGGGGGGACGTGTGTCGGACAAGCAAATATTTTTGGAATCAGGATATATGTCCAGCCTTTTGCCCGGTGATGAAGTGTTGGTAGATAGGTGGTTCCTTGTACTTCGGACTCCTTCATTCACCAGGCAAAAACAATGCAATGAAACGTCCAGAAAAGTGTCACATGTGAGAATACATGTTGAGCATGTCATAGGAAGAATGAGGAAGTCTCTTATACTGGACTCGAGTATTCCTGTTAATCAACTTACTTCATTGAATGGCAATTTGATGCCTCCAATCATTACATTGAATTAGGTGTTTACATCTAACAAGAAATGCAAAGCAATTTGTGATCTTAATTGTTTATTTAATGTTTATCGCTGTAAACTGCAACAATTACGATTTTTTATTTTCACTCTTTTCTTTTTATATACTGTATGAAAATACAAATACTGAAAATAGTGTTAGTTTGACTAACTTTTCTTTATTGTCCCTGGTATAATATCTGACACAAACACTTTCAGTAGTTTGTTAATCTTTAAGTCATTGTCTCTCTGAACACGAACTGCTAAAATGTTTGATTTACTCCCTAACACTTGCAGTTATTTTTTAAGGATCAGGTCAAGTTCTTGCCCCAACAGATAATTTATCAAAATATATTGCTACATTACTGAAGGATAATTTCATTGCATAATCTGATAAATCAACTTTTTAAATAACTCGAAATCATTTATGTGCCATCATGTAAACTATATTGTACTATATAATGTATTAACCTTTAGGGGCTTATCAGCAATGTTTTGCCCCCAGCTAGTACAAGTGGTCAGTTAATGAAATGCAGAATCTATTTTTAGGTTATCTGAAATCCGTCTAATAAGAAGAAACCTGCAAATATACAAGCCACACATAATTTATCCGCAATAAATGTGACCGATAACATCTGATGTCTCCATCACGTTAAAATAAAATAATCAGTATCGTTAGGGTACATAATTTAGCTACCAAGATCATGAATAATCTGGGGATTCAAATATGTTGCTGCTGTACAACTTAGATAATCTAAGAGATCGCATCGAACTAATTTATCATGGCCGTGTTAAATAATCGATCTAGAATCGACAGAAACCAGGATTATATGAAGTGTCAAGCCCTATTTTCCCAGAAATTTTCAACCATTTCACCGATCTGCTTTTTCTCGATCTCTTTTCTTCCAGCGGCACTCCCTCCTTTTAGAAACATTTCTACAAGTTTGGGTATGAATCCAACAATCACAGTAAAAACAATGTGTAGCACTTCAGATTCATCTGTATTAAACTCCGAGTTGAACTTGGATACTAAAGTCAATGTTACAGATATAAGTGTTATTATAACAGTAAGGTGGACAATTAAGTTCACCATCTGCGCATTTAATGGTCTTTTTTCCTTAACAATTTTCTTGAACAGTTCCCGTGGAATTCCGGGCGCAAAATAATTGTGTCTCACCATTTGTTCATTATTAACTCGTGATTGGATTTTGAATTGTGTTTCTTTTTGAACAATTATTTCTTCTCCATTTACGTTTACAGTTTCGAAGTGAAAATCAACATTCTTAATGATGATTGTTTTATCTTTGAGAACTAGGACTGTCTTACTTAGTTCTAAATCAATACATTTATTCACAGTTATCTCCAACAGTTGCGAATACCCATCTCCAAAGCCTCTCACTAAATGTGCCAAGTAATACATAAGGGTCACAAAGAAAAACAGATAGCCAAATGCTATGGTAGGAAACATAATGAGGGCACCAAAACAGTATATAGCCATCTGGGCTAGGTAGATGAAGCTTTCAAGAAACACTAGACAGGCGCAATAACCAAAGACAAAGACGGCCCCTAAATTTAAGACGGTAATGAAAAACCAAACTACAGGGTTGCTGACTATGTTGCCATGTTTTCTGAATGAATTTCTAGTATTCATAATTGTAACAACTGCACCTTTGATAATTATAACGGAAAAAGTCAATACAGGAAATAGAAAAAACAGAACATAAATGAACATTTCAGTCACACAACAAAGGCTTTTAATGGAAACATAAGTAGCTCTGTCATCATAGTCATCAAACTTGGACGAACTGGGTCGCTGTCAAATCTCTTTCTTTGAATTCTGAAGACCTTTCTACATTGATAAGGTGAAAATAGTAAGTAAATCCTTTGTTTTCATATTTCTAATGCTCTTTCATAACCTTGGTCCAAGGCACGATAACACACTTCCTACCTAGATATATCATCCAGGCCGTGAAACAAGGGTGAAACATCACTATTTCGCGGCAAGCCGCTATGAACGATTTTCTTTAAACTTTTCGGATACACTATCAACACCAGGGCTTGTGAAAAGTACAATATTACGATACCAATTGGACCACTTAAAATACGTACAAATGTTTTACTCATATCTGAAATATCGCCATACAGAGCTAGAAACCCTACAGGTTGACCAAACGTGACCAGATCTCTGACAGAAATGCTCGTTATGGGTTCATTATATGAATAAACATAACCATCTTTGAACATATACAACTGTAAATGTATAAGCATAGGTGCAATACATACGCAAATCAAACGTCGGAGACGTGAAACTAAGATGGGATGATTGCACCTTAAGCAATCAAGTGGCTGTGACAATACGTTTAAGACGGTAACAGGCGAGTTTCCATCAAGGTAAACCCATATATCATGCTCGAATGTGTCTGTTGATAGAAGTGGCTCCATTTCGACATGCCTCGGAATTAATTGATCGCCTTTAGAAATGCATGCACAAATCGCAAGCAGAAAAATTGGAAAAATCAACAGTAAAATTACTCCAAGAAAAAATGGGCCATGCGTTAACAGTTGCCACTTCTCATAAAACGTATTGCATTTGTACTCAACAAATTTCTCTTTATAAAATGAGTACCCGAATGTGCAGCATTTGTAATTGATAAATGTGACCGGAAAACTAAGGTAAAGCCCGGCTTTGTAGGCGAAACTACTCTTGATACCAGGAACCTCTGATAGATAGCACATATAATTGTGTTTATACTTTGGAACATCATGTTCAAAAACGTGAACCATCTCCATTAGAGAATGTGAAATACTTGTTGTTGCTGTACTCCCGAATGTGACAGAGCATTCGTTTTGGGCTGTCACAAGATCAATATAATGTATTACGTAAAGTTTAGTTTCAAGAATGGAAAAACTCAGAATTCCATACTGTAAGTTCCAGCTGAGGTAAGAATAATTGCCATGAGGAGGTCAATAGGTCCACACCCACAGGTCAGGCTGAAAAACGCCAGGCAAAGTGCTTTTCACGACTGTTGCATTTTTCAAGCGAATCCGAAATCTTATAAACTCTGATTCGAAGACTTCTAACTTAGACCTTAAGTACCGTGTAGCCACTTTGGTTACATTGAATATGCATTCAGGTACGGAGCTATTTTGTAAATCGTTTTTGTTATCACTTTCTGAAACATCCACACTTTTTACTTTAACAGATGTCTTGGCAAATATGACCAAGTATAAGATATTGAGAATAAATATTTCCTTTGACATGGCTTAAACATGCGCTTGTAAAAGAAGTATAATGTTCTTTTTTTATTTTATTTTCTTAAGCTTTTCCTTCCGTAGCTACGCACAATATACCCGTTAATGCTGCAGAAATATGTTTAAGACTTTCGTTCTTCTATGCGTATGGTTGTGCTGCAGAAATTCAGGCTTTCCTTTTTTGTCGCTTTTAGTAATGCTTCAGATATATTTTCAGGCTGTTCTTCTCGTTCGGTATTGGTAAGGCTGCAGAAATACGTTACAGGCTTTCGTTCTCTTTCGCTTTTCGTAATGCTGTAGAAATGCAGGCTCGCCTTCTTTGTGGCTTTTGGTAATGTTTAGAAATACGTTTTCATGCTTTCCTTCTTCTTTTCATTTTAAACTTCTTCATAATTACATTCCATGTTTGCTCGTCCTATTGGTAAGCTAGAAAGAAAGTTGCATCATTTAGTTTCAGAAATGAACTTGAAACGGTGAATAGGTTATATCACTTCATGAGTGTATAGTTTTAATTAGCAATGACCATTGATATACAATTACTCAAACTATAACTCACTTTTCTTATAAGCAATTAAATTAGTAACTTAAATACATTACCATAATTCCTACTGTTCGTACCGGACTGATCTCATATCGTTTAAAGCTATTATTCGAAAAGAAATACGTCTTCGCAGTTCCCATGTACACTGGACACGTTTACAATTGACAATACTCTTGAACTGTGAACGGAAAGGAGGAATTAATGCAAACTGCAATCATTCTTTCAAATGACATTTAGATACTTAAAACAAATGAGGCGTTTTTTAACCCATTCATTGGAAGGAGATAGTCTGGGTTTCAAGGTTGAAATTATATATGTCATTATATCACTAAGATATAACTAAGAATAAATATTCACATGAATATTGCTTGTCCAATATACTTTAAATTGAGATAAAACATTAAGCACTTTTGTACATGTCAGGGCCATTTCAAGGTCAAAGTATAACATAATCTTAAATATTTTTTTAATGTTTCATTTTCTTCTTTTTAATTTCTATGTTTAGTTGTGTCAAAAAGTAGTAACAGAAATTTTAATTGTATGTCCCTTATTTCAAACAGTATTTGAGGGTAAACCTTTTATATTTTTTGAAAACACCAAGGTTTCATACTATAACAAGCATGCCAAAGATGTTTGCAACGTTGCTTTTGCTGTTACAGTCAAATGGTAATATGTGCAAGTGTTAAACTGGCAAGTTTATCCAAATGCATGACATGCATCTATTTCATCATATGCTTTATATTGACATACTTCTCTGAACTCTCTCATGTGAAGTTCATCCTCATTTCAGCCACTTCAAGGTCATGGTCAATTAAAGGTCAATACATGAAAAAATATGCCAAAGAATGTTTTTCCTGTATACTTTTTTCAATTTCAATTTTATTTAAGACCTGTACGTATCTAATAGTGGTGGCAGGATTGTAAATTATACGTCCCCTCATTTTAAACAAAAGTTTAAGGTATAGTTATTATATTTCATTGAAACCGCCAGGATTTCATATCATTAGAGCTGGCCAATTAAGGTGGTCGCAAGATTGGTATTGCTGTACAAATCATATTGCAAATTATGCTAGTGTAACGCTCAAAACTATATCTTCAAGCAAGGCATGTGTCTATTTCATACCGTGAATTATGTTTCTATACTTATCTGATATATTCAGGGTAACTAAAACGCAAACAGCTGAGAAGGTTGTATATATTTGTCCGTTTTGAAATTGTTACTTAAATTGTGTTTTCTTACAGTATGGATTGCAAGAAAGTAATTTGTCTTCTCCATACCCGAGGCGGTCACCACAAATGGTTGTTTTTTTAGAGACTTTAATATAAGTACTGATCTATTGTAAAATCTATATATCCTTATGAATACATGTGAGATATTTTAAAGATCAGATTCATTAGACAAATTGCAAATATGTATGATATAGACTGTGTTATTTCTTCGTGTCGTTTTTATTTGAAAAAGTCAAAACATTACCAAAATCAATTTTGACCATAGTTCATATATTTCCCATGTCAACTTTATCACAAAATGCCTCTCATCAAGCCCATGTAGGCTAAACAATCTACATAACATATATTCTTGTTATCCATGTAAGCACATCAAACCTGAGCTATCACTTTTCAAAGCCATCCTCTGCTTTACAAACCAGTGCTGATATTTCAGTACCAAGCAACCAACAATTTTTTAGGCCTAATCAGTGTTTAGCTAGCAAGTGTTTAAAAAAAAACCAATGAGTGCCTTGAAACACACAGGTCTTATTTTTTTGCCGTTCCAAGCGCACAGCATATTCCACATTGTCTACATGACACAAAAGGTCCTCATCAGCCTTCTGCACGGTTGCAATCAAGCTCGTTTTGTAACTTTCTTACTACATAGGGGGGGGGGGGGGGTCCAAAAGAGCTCAACCATCCCTATTATAGTCAGGCCCATTCATTATCAAACAAACCAAAGACGGTCTGTACGAAAACCAAAACAACCCTCATTCAGCCACATTTTGGCTGTAAATAAACTTAACCGCCCAGACAGTCTTCAAACGCGACCTCTTCTCATGTCCACTTTGTGTTCAATATTTTTTTTCATTCTACTTTGTGTTATAAAGCCCATATTTGGCAACCATAAAGCCCATTTAGAGCCAACCAATCCTATGCCCAAATCTTATTAAACAAGTTCCGTGCCTTCTTGGCTATAACATCTCCTAAACATGGAAATAAATATAATAACCGAAAGAGGCAAAGGCATAAACTTGATTGATTGTGACCATAACGATGATAGAAAGAGATCGAGCTTAACCAACTATGAACGCGAACAATGTCCGGTAAAATAATAGAGACAATAATGTCATGATAGGACTTATTTGATAATTGGAAACATTAAAATTAATAATTAACAATTCAAATCAAGACAATAAAATAATCGGATAAAAGTAGAACATTTTTCTTGCTTTTAGGAAAAAACTTATGCTGTAAAAACAGATGTATTCGACAGATATTAGGCCAGCAATTACTCAATAAACATACCACATTGCAATTTCTCTTAAACTTAAAGCCCAGTTAAAAAAATGGACCAGATTACTTACAGTTCTCTTTCTGAAAATGCAAAAGTAATAACAAATATTGAAAATGTTATAAGTAAATCATTCAATGAAACATAACTAGACAAACAAAATGAGGATTATGAAAGCAATGCTTCTATCGATTTAGATACCACATAGAAACAAAATTTAACAATTTCAAAAAACTTTTGATTAAGATCAAGGCGAAAGTCTATTGATACTTATGTGAAAAACACAGAAACAAGCTCAGTAGCAAAAGGTTTAAACATAAACCCGGTTTAATGGCACTGGGTAAACGCCAAAGACATAGAATACAAAAACAAAAACTCACAAACAAGAAGACCTATTCAAAGCGTGGAAACAGAGATAAAAGATGTATATCAAATTAGAACTTTCGAGCACAAACTCGCTTAAAGGGGCTGTACTCCGTATGATAAAATAGCGAAAAAAAGAAGAAAATTGTTGAAAACTGACATAAACTTGGCATCGATGTGTACAATGCATTGAAACTTACTAACTTAAGTACCACATAGTTTACAATGTATCTAGGTTCAGCAGTTATTTCGTATTTTTCCATTAAAAAAGCTTACTGGGTATGTCTACAATGTAGAATTCATTCCTTATGCGTGCTTGGCTAGTCGGTATTATCACGTGATATTACCGAGGTAGGTGAATAGATTAATTATGTCAACCAATTAGAGTAAGACGTCGTAGCTTAGTGGATACGACGCTTATTATTTTTACATTTTGGTATTTTTTTACAATTATGATATCAAAGCGTAACACATTCTATTAGATAATCGTCCTGAGAATCGTTACAGAAAAAACTTTTTTTGGTCCCAATCTGGTGTACAGTCCCTTTAAGGTTGATTTCATTGAGCAAAATGAAAAAAGAAATATTTCCTAGGCTTAGCAAAGTTGAAAAATATAATTAAATCAACTCAGTATGTAAGCGCAAAGGTTAACATGTGTTTAAATCTAAAATACTGTCAAAAGCAATTAGACGACCTGACCAGTATTGTATTTATCATATGTATTGCTATGTAACGCTGTATTTGAAAAGAAGTGAAGGTTAACAAAATGATGATACATTTTTGAAGTAGCATTGGTTTCCATATTGTAGTTTTTGCTCTAGCTACGTCATACTTTACTCATCTAGATATAAATGTGGTCCACCAAAGATATATATACTGCGTTCATATGCCGTATTGTCTTTTCGGTGGGTGCGAGTGATCTTATAGTATAGAAGTCCGCCTCTCACCCCAGTTGTCGTGGGATTGATATCAACCATGGGTACCTCTTAATGGCCTCTCAAATTGGATACCAGTACTGGTTTCTAATCTACAATGGACTCGCGTGAGATTCTATAAGCTGTCAGCTTTCGTCAAAATCGAGCTAAGATTGTTTTAGAATGATCCATACTATCTTTCGCATGAGTACCAAGCTTCAGTTTTCATGTTGTGTTTGTATACATATCGTTCTCGGAGACATGACTATGGTTTAGTGAAAATATGTTTGAAGCGTGCATTTACCATAAAAGCTTTAGTTTTGCACGTCGTTATATGTATAAATATTGCTATCTTATGGTTTTGATTCAATGAAGATTCGTTTGATGAATGCAGATTCAATGAATGCATAACTTTTGTCTTAAATGTTTTATTTGTGCTTTAACGATGTCATAAATAGTTCTACTTGTCATTCCAAAGAATTGGATAGCACATCTTTGGATATTGTTTTGGACATCTAGCTTATCTTGTTTCCCAAAAATAACATGTCCTTAATGAGTCCATTATGAAATAATTGATTATGTCTTGGAATCTCCGTAATCCATCAGACTTGTTTGTTGTTGACTTTGTTTGCTCAGTGGCAAGCCTAATAGCCCTAACCTGAATAATTTAAAGGCAAAATGATGAAAAGCTTAGCAAACACCAAACAAGAGACACAAGGACACAAGACAAAGCAAACTATACAAATGTTAAATTATCGTATTTGACTAATGCTTTGGTATTTTCTGTGACACAGTCTGTGAAAACTGGGAGTTTATACTGGTTAACGGTGACAACATAACAACAGTACAATATTTGACTTGCCGCAACATTTATCATCTTGTGCAAAATAAAACACATTAAAAATCTTATCGGAGCCAGCATTAAGAAACCTATCGCACTATGAATGCGTTCAGAGTACAATTTCAATGATGTAGAAATACACCATTCGTGACTGGATGAAATGCGTTCATGGTTACATCAGGTGAACAATTGTGATTGTTTAGCTTTACAAACGCATACATCTTTTGTATATCTTTAAAATGATACTGTTATTCATATTCAACAACAATTTTTTTTTGAGTGAAAACCTTTACCTACATACTAAAAAGCATTTATGGAAATATTAATGATAATAAGACTGTAACCGTGTATTTAATAGCTGAAAACGCGTACATATTAAATAACTTGTGGTTCCTAAAAGATTTATGATTTTCAACGACCGTCTCATAAGGTAGAAATACCGTGTAATCAGTATATTTCTTTCAAATTAAACTCGGTATCCTTCATACAAATCATTGTTTTTGATATTAATTCATTTTCGGTAATGAAAAACAATTGTATTAATTGTGGGGCTGCTTAATTGAAAGTAAGAGTGAATCTTTAAAATATGTCTCTTAAAACGACTTATCTACCCCAGTGCTGAATGGGGTGCCTGTTTCTCCCGTCAATGATGACATCATGTGTTTCACAAAATTACATACATACGTTTCAAATGCACTTGTCTGGGACTTTTTCTTCCATTGTGAATTGACAGAAAAAAGTAGTTATTTGATATGATTTAAATTTGCTCTTGGGAATTGCTTTCAACCTGTAAATGCTTTTTAATTTCACATTTACGTGTTAATAAACTACACGCTTTTATTATGTCTTTTTTATTGGCCGTTGATTGATTAACAGTTAAACCTAGGTCAGTTAAAAACGTAGAAAAACACAGTTGCCCGTTGCTAAAAGACTAAACAGCTACCATCGCTCGATGCGGCTCATAAAAGCCTTCACACCTGCTTTGATATACATTTCTGGTTATGATAAAATAAAAAAAAACGCGGTAAATAAACTTTGATAACCTTATGCACCCTTAGTGTTTGCTGTACATCGTCAGCCAATCAGGGGGGCTAAATTTTTAAAATGTTTCGTTTCTTATGTGTGAACAATCGTTACTTATTTCTCGACGACTCTTCAGGATTAAGTAAATTGCTATAACAGCGCATGCGAATATAGCCAAAACTACTGTTAGCATATGCAAAGGCGCAATTTCAGTGTCAACGCTTATTTTAATGACGTCACAATATATTGAATTGATTGACAAGTCTTTTTGACAGGAGCACGGTTTAATCTTTAGGCTGATGCAATTTGGGAGGGGCTAACACTAAGTCGGTTAGAACTTTCCCTGCGCTCCACTTCCTTAGGTTACTTATTCAAAACGAAATTACTAAATAGACTCTAACATATACTATGACATTTATCCATTGGTTGTGACCGCTGATGGGAAATGGTGGCTTTCTTGTACTGATAAAGAACTTATTTTAAATAATTATTTAAAAGAGGAATTAGATGTTCTTATCTAGACGATATGTGCTTGCAATCCAAAAATACTTAAACTAATGATACATACTTGTCAACGAAAGATATCCCATAACATGTAAATGTCATTTAGAAACCCAGAACAATGACAGCCGTCTCGCAATATGTGAACGGAACGGATTGTAGCATGTTTGACAAGAGCTCTTTAGTTTTATTATTATGCGAAACGTAGATGACGTGTGATGGTATGAGGATAAAATTGTAATACCCTACTTCTGTTTCAACGCAGTGACCACAGCATGTATTGATATATCTTGCCTACATGCTCTGTATGTGTTGTGTACGACGTGTGTCTCTAGTTAAGTGTCTGTTAGGCTTTAGCCTTGTGCCTTGAAGCAGTGTGCTTGTTAAGACATCGCTCATGAACTTGTTCCTATTGATATCTATCGCAAACTAAAAATAATTAACCAGGCAATTCTGTTTATATCATCAGGATTAAACGACGCGTGGAAATCATATAAATTTCCGAGATGTTCACGGTTTTTTATGGTAAGAAACATAGACAGATTTATTTCAGCCTTTTACAATGTACATCGTCTACAACACATTTGTTTACAATAAATTACGTCAACGTGTATATGTATAGTAACAAACAAACACAATTCTACAAGAGTACATATACAAAAATATTACAATGACATGCGATACTAAAACGTTTATACTATTTTTGTAATATTTATATTTAAACCTGGCCCCAATATCTCGAAACTTCTTAAGCTGAACAGGCTTAAGTTGCTTATTTCAAACAGCCAAAATACATACTTATAGTGAATTTTGTTAAATGAGAAATAGTTTATTGTGATAAATGTAACGATAATTCAAATTTAAAGGAATAAAACTTGTAAAGGAGTATATAAAAAGCAAAATATTGAAAAATGAAAATAGTGGGTTTAGCTTAATCCTGTTATAAGGGACTTAAGAAGTTTGAAGAAATTGGGGCCAGAGGATTGACAATTTCAACCAAATTACGTTCTCACATATTTTTAACGGAAATTTTAACAGGCTTTGCTTTATACGGTCATATTATCTGTTTGTAAGAAATGTAGATATTTAAACACAGCTGATGTACTTACGTAACATAATGTCTTTACATTTTGCCTTCAATTAAATAGACAGACAAACACTAGCATGGTGACATTCTTCTTCCACTTCAATGTTATTGGAGCAAAGACAATATCTTTGTTTTCTATCAAGTGGTCTTTCATTTGATTATGGGACGATAAAACTTATAATATTTCCTAAACTAGGTCAACTTTTACTCAAGATTTTTCAATATCTATGATTCTTTTTCTATAAACTTCCTGTTTCTTTCTTCGAGCAATAGTCTTTTAAGTATTTTTCGGTCACATAAAAAACCTGTTTACGTCAGTTTTGTCATTTTCAAATAGCCGATGTATCTCTAAATAAAACCTTTGTGCATCAGTACATTAATGGCCAAACCATATTTTATCAATAATTGTACAGTTTTCAAGTTTCTTCATCCGTATGAAATCATTCTTAAGTAAAAGCATGGGTCATATAATTATTATAAACAATGTTGTATACGTGAACATAAGTAGCAGATTGTTAACAGAAACTTTGCTTAAACAATCAGCCGTATAACAATATAATTGAAAGCAGACAAATCTGCAACTATCCCATAGCACAAGTGTTCACCAAAAGAGACATTCCTTTAGTATTAAATCTCTGACCGACGAATTATGCTAGTGATATCTAAGCGGCGCATTACTTCAACCTTTATGGCGATAATAGTAGCAATAAACCTACTGGTAAACGTTCGTTATATTAAATAAAAAGAACAACCAAACAAAAGAAGCACAAACCACAATTTATATTAATACTTAAGACAACGCAATACTTCGAAAAAAACTACAGGCTACAATTTTTCGAAACATTTTAATCTTACCAAACTGAAGTATTTTTTTAAATAAGAAAACATCAAATATACAAGACGCACATCATAAAACGACACCAACTTCCACAACAGTTTTGACCGAAAACATCTGACGTCTTTATCACAACAAATTCAAAGATAAGGTATATTAGGGCTACATCATTAAGCTTCCAACAGTATCAATTAGCTTAAGTTCCATAACGTCGCCGAGTAATTATGCATACCTAAGACAGCACATTCAACAAATTCAGCATACCTACATAAGCATCAAATCAAATATTCATGTCAATTTCAACACTAAGTAATTGTTAAATAGTCGGGATACAAATTCTCAGAAACCGGGATTATCTTTAGGTTCAATCCCTAGTTGTCCAGAACTTTTCAACGATTTCTCCTATCTCTTTTTCCTCGATCTCCTTTCTTCCAGCGTCACTCCCTCCTTTAAGAAACATTTCTACCAGTTTGGGTATGAATCCAACAATGACAGTGAATACAATGTGCAACACTTCAGATTCATTAGTATTAAACGCCGAGTTGAACTTAGATACTAAAGTCAATGTTACTGTTATTAGAGACATTATGATAGTGAGGTGAACAAGTAAGTGCACTATCTGCGCATTTACTGGTCGTTTTTCCTTAACAATTTTGTCGAACAGTTCCCGTGGAATTCCGGGTGCAAAATGTTTGTGCATCACCATTTGTACATGACTAACCCTTGACTGGATGTTGATCTGTGTTTCTATTGGAATAGCTATTTCTTCTCCGTTCAGTTTTACAGTTTCGAAGTGTTGATTGACATTTATAATCTCCAATGTCTTATCATTGTAAATCACGACATTTACAGCTTGTTCCAATACTATAGATTTATTCACGACGATCTGTAACAGTCGCGAATACCCATCTCCAAAGTCTCCAACTAAATGTGCCAAGTAATACATTAGGGTCACAAAGAAAAACAGATAGCCAAATGCTATGGTAGGAAACAAAATTAGGGCAACAAAACAGTATATAGCCATCTGGGCTAGGTAGATGAAGCTTTCAAGAAACACTAGACAGACGCAATAACCAAATACAAAGACGGCCCCTAAAATAAAGACGGTAATGAAAAACCAAATTACATTGTTACTGACTATACTGCCACGTCTTTTGAATGAATTTCTAGTATCCATTATTGAAACAACTGCACCTTTGAGAATTATTACGCTGAAAGTAAATACCGGAAACAGAAAGAATAGAATATAGATGAATACCTCAAACACACATAACATTGCTTTAAATGGGAACGTCAGTGTCTCCATTATCGTTCTCATCAAACCTCGGCAAATGGGGTGGCTCTCAAATCTCTTTCTTTGGATGCTGAATACCTTCCTCCATTGATCAGTAGAAAAAAGTAAGTAAACTCTTTGCTTGCAAATTTCTGATGCTCTTTCATACACTTTTTCCTTGGCACAATAACACGCTTCTGACATTGGTATCTCCTCAAGGCCGTGAAACAAGGGTGAAACATCGCTTTGTCGCGGCAAACCATTATTTACGATCTTCTTTAAACTTTTAGGACAAACTATCAAAATCAGGGCTAGTGAAAAGTACAGTATTATGACACCAAATGGACCACCAAGAATAGGGACAAATGCTTTATTCATGTCTGACATATCGCCATATAGCGCAAGAAACCCTACAGGTTTGCCAAACTTGACCAGATCTCTGACGGAAATCCTTGTAACGGGTTCATGATATGAAAAAACATAACCATCTTTAAACATGTACAATTGTAAATAGATAAACATAGGTGCGAAACATACGCAAATTAAACGTCTGAGACGTGAATCAAGGATGGGATGTTTACGCCTAAAGCAATTAAGGGGCTGTGACAAAACATGAAGTACTGTTACAGGTGAGTTTCCATCAAGATAAACCCAGTTTTGCTCGATTGTATCTCTTAATATAAACTGCCCCATTTCGACATTCATTGGAAGGATTTGATCGCATTTAGAAATGCATGCACACATCGCAAATAGCAAAATGGGAAAAATCAACAGTAGAGTTACGCCAAGAAAATATGGTCCATACGTTAGCAGTTGCCACTTCTCAAAAAACATATTGCAGTTGGACTTAACAAATTGCACCTTTTGAAATGAGTACCCGTATGTGCAGCATTTGTAATTGATGAATGTGACCGGAAAACTTAGGTAAAGCCCGGCTTTGTAGGCGAAACTATTCTTGATACCAGGAACCTCCGATAGGTAGCACATGTAATTGTGTTGATACTTCGGAACGTTATGTTCGGAAACTTCAACCATCTTCATCAGAGAATGTGAAATACTGCTTGTTGTTTCTGTTTCCCCGAATGTGACCAAGCATTCGCTCTGGGTCGTCAAGAGATCAATGTGACGTATTACGTATAGTTGAGTTTCAAGAATGGAAAAGCTAAGTAATCCATACTGTAAGTTCCAGCTGAGGTAAGAATAGTTTCCATGCGGAGGGCGATATGTCCACACCCACAGGTCAGGCTTAAATACGCCTGGTAAAATTTTGGTCACGACTGTAGAATTCATCAAGCGAATCCGAAATCTTATGAACTCTGATTCGAACACTGCTAACTTAGACCTGAAGTACTCTATACTAGAGTTGGTGACATTGAATGTGCATTCAGGTAAAGAGATATTTTTATCATCGTTTTGGTTATTCATTTCTGGAACATACGCACTTTCAACTTCAACAGATGCCTTGGCGAATACGACCAAGTAAAACAAATAGAGAAGAAATATTTCCTTTGTCATGGCTAATACCTGTGGTTGTTCAGGAAGACTATTAATTCTCGATTGTATCTACTTTAACGTCTCTCGTCGTATCGTCTTAGGTACGCACTTTATACCATTTCCTTCTTCTTCGCTTCGTGCTATGCTTTTTCGCTCTTTGGGTAAGCTAGAAAAGAAAAAATGCGTTATTAGGGTTTAGAAATTTACTTGAGGCATCTGCAAATAGGACATATCATTAATTGATTGCTCTTAAATCTCATCGATGTACATATTCTTTGGTAGCAATGAACAATGACATGCAATTACCACAGAATGACCAAAATTATGTTGTTTTTTTCTTTTATTAGAGATGAAAATAGTGACACAAACACATTACCATAAACTCCAACCGTTTTGACCGGACTGGTCTTCGAGCATAGGCGTCAAATTTATCGGAAATCATCATTTAAGTTCCGTTGTACACTGTGATATAATTTCCTCTACAAGTTACAATTGACAATTATCTTGAGGAGGAAGTTTAAATTTAAAGTACATTCAGTGGCATGAATCTTATCAAGAAACCTTAAACAAGTGAAGCGTTTTGAAAGGAGTATACTTCACATTGTCAAGAGAAAAAAAATGTTATGACTAATTTGAGGAAGATATTTCAATTGTCTTATTATTTGTATAGGAGAGACTTAACAATTAAATAGAAGTAGATATCATATATCTTAGCATACCGCCAACAAAGCATATTTCTGTTTGGCTATAGCACAAATATTTTATGGTTAGATAAAAAGAAGTTTGCCGTACACATTGCAAAGCAAGGATTTTGACCTACTTGCCATTTCTTGCATTAGGCCATTCCATATCGGAATTCAGTTTACGGTCCAGGAACGGACTTGTTTTTTAACTTGTGGTTGCAAAAATACTTTGAACATTACTTTGCAATATGTATAATGATATAATTTTACAGCGTACACCATGTTATTTTCAATTAATAATTATTGAGATCAACATAAAAAGTATAAACATTTTTAAACATCTCTGCTGTTTGAAAAGACCATGTTGTTGTTTTTCAAAATTAAATGGTACTAAAAAGTTCATTTTTTTGTATGATTTTATTTCATTATTTTTTTTAGAATTCCGGTTTGGACTAAAGTTAAAGGAAAAAAAAAGATCTGGTATTGCCTTAAATGTAAATGCGCTTTTAATTTGATATGTTACGTTGCGGGAAAAGTTAAAGGATATTTGAATAACGCCATTGGATCAGTTACAAAAGTTAGTGTCTGCTTAAAGAGCTTTAGTAAGGGGTAAAGTAAGTGCTTAGATAGAGTTGGGACCCCTAATCATTGAAGTACTTGGGATTTACCTAATAGTTTATTATTATTTGTTTTATTATTAAGTTTCCTCAGGTTAACGCATACTTTGATAAGATTTACCTTTTACGATTTTACTTTTAAATATTTCACGATTGTTTTGATAAGAGTGAGGTTGTGCTCGTGAACTGGTTTAAACCCTCAGTAAATTTACATTTTACTGACCGTTCCAAGGTGGTACCCAATCTTGATAAACATACCTAGTTTTTTATATATACATATGTATGCACTGTGCTGTTTGTGGAGTTTTGTGCTGTTGTTCCATTTTTCTTGTTTGTGAATTTTTGTTTTTGTGTTCTTTGTCTTTGGCGTTTACCCTGAGCCATTAAACGGGGTTTATGTTTAAACTTTTGGCTACTGAGCTTGTTTCTGTAGTTTTTCATATAAATTTTGTAAGGGTTTTGATCAGTACACTTGTGTCATAATACTTTATACGTATTCACCACGATCAATGTAATCATTTTACAACTGGCACGTTGTTTACAGTACATATTTACCTCATGATTTGTTTTCATACAGACGACACGAATAACAACTGATTTGTGAAACATTTAATACGTTACGTCAGTCAACCAGTGTAAATTTATCTTATATTGCTTAAAAAGAGCAATTATATTGAGTTCCCTCACACCGTTTGTAACTTATTTATACGTTATGCTTGTACAAGGCACAACTTATAGTTTGGCTCTCCAGTGTATACCCCTTTTTATTCTGTAAAGATATTTAAAATAACTATCTCACTCCATGATAAGAGACATACATACATGACTATAAAAAAAAATACACAGCCAATTTATTTCCGCCACTGGAGACTAAGTCATCCTTCTACGTATTAGTATTATAAAGCACTTGACACTGTTGACTCATCTTATCTGTCCTCATGTTGTCATGTATGTATGACTTAAGTGTTATAAAGATGTTTGCATTGCATTGTATTCAATTGTATTGTTTTCATTAAAGGTCAAGCCATAAATCATGATTTATTTCTGAAATTATGCATTTGTTCTAACATATAAAAATATCAATAAAATTGATGATTGCGAACTGTCTGTAATAGTTTCTTAATCATAATAAGATTATAGCATTGAACCTCTTTGCATATGCAACTAAACCCATGGTGTAACAACTAAAAGTTAGCGGCTTAAATAATGCAAAGGAAAAGCCAGCTAAAATAACAGTTAGGTACTTAGATACCGCAGTATTCCCATCTTTACATCTCAATGTAGATTTTGTGTGAAATAGTATATACAGTTTGTTTAAAAGTTTGTTCAACTAAAACATTTATTTTTTTCTGTAAAATGTATAGGTATTATTAAGTTTGACAATTATTCTGCTGTTTCATAAAATAACATGCCTGAGAATCGATTTTTTTTCTTCGCCAATCAAAACTGTTTCATCTTTTGTCTGTTCAACTTGTCTCGAGAAAATCTCTGATAATAATAAAAAAGTGTATATGAAAAATTGAGCATTACAATAGCCAATGCCGATTGGTTGGGTTTGGGTGAGCGTGTTCTAAGTGCGAAGAAATATTGACTCATGTATTCAGGTCATTTATAAATCTTTGTTCCGTGAAAAAAAGGTAAAATGCCGAAAATATCTATAAGGTTAGAAAGGACTGTCCGAGGAACGTAGTGCCTATTGCGTGCCTAGGATGTTTATTCGGTGACATTGAGCGGTTTAACTTACTTAAAACATGTTAACACAGCGTCTTGGTCGTGAATGTTTTAGCAACATTGTCAACTTATTGGACACTGACCAAACGAAAGAAGGTCAAGACAAATTCATTCGTTGCTAAAACAGTATCTTTTGAATATCTGAAAACTAAATGAAAACCAAAAACACATTTTGAGGTTTTTATTTTTAATTCAAATTTAAGATTATAATTCTTTGTAAGAAACATGAAGGAAGAGTTATTGAAGAGTAATTGAAGAGTTATGCTTTGGCCTGTCTTTTCATGCTGAAATTGATTTCATTTGCATGCCTGAAGTAGACGGTAAAAGATACATACATGTAGACAATACATTTTTTTAAATTTCGGTCATTTGGTATAATACAAACCGTTTATCTGTTTTGCATATTTATTATTTTAAAGTGTCTGTTAACGTGCTAACGAACAAATAAAAGTTAAAGATTTCAACCAAACGTAGTTTCGACCCAATGAGTTTTATTTTGTGAATATGTGTTTAAATAGCTATAACCGAAACTATAATATAAAATTATTCTACATGTTACATTTGTTTAGCATACATTCTATTTCCATTTTGATTGGACCGAAAGCAAACAAATCTCGCGTAATAAAAATGGCCACCACATACAAACATTATATTTCAAAGTAGATTTTAAAGTAGATCCATTTGTACAGCTAAAACGTGAATGTTTCATTGCTTCTGATGTTTTTTAAGTGATATGGTTATATACATACATATCTATATTGTTGTCTAATAAAACTATAACTGAAAAATTGTGTAAACAAAACTTTTAATTCTATGAAACGACTGCTCTTGTGTACTATCGATGTCGTGTAACATCAAAACTCGCTTAGCTACGCCCCTGCAACTCATTCGTTTCGTCCCATGTCTGTAACGTTATCCATTGTTCTGTTCTTACTCAAAGTAGGTTATAATATTGTGTAACGTTGTCTTCACTGAATGCCGATTATTTAATAAATAATGCCGATTTGAATTTGAATTTGATTATTAAAACGTTAAAAGTTCATTCCTTAAGTATTCAATCCATTGTAAAACAGTAAGTACAAATAAGGTAGGTCACACGGTTCTATTTCATATATAAAATACAAAAACGGACAATGGATAACGTCACATACATGTTTTAAGGGAAGGTATAGAATATAAATATGCAAAACCATTAAACAAAATGTATAGGGTTCTACCTGTTGTTATTTCATAATTCATTTACTTAACCATTGTATTATATGCTTTCCGGTGATTTAAAAACGTTTTTCAGATAGTACAAATTGATAGTTTTAACTGTTTTGAAATTTTAGCCCGTTCTCTGTTCCAAAATGAACGTCAGCGCACACAATTTCAACGACATTATTTCCGAAATGACGTAGCATTTGCATACAATTTGCTGTGCTTTTCTGAAAAGCTACAAAACAAGAAAAGTTGCAATGTAATATCGCAATATAGTTCCCCTCTTAAACATCAAAGAAGATATTTCACTTGTGACTACAACACTCGTAAAGTATAGCTTTTGGTTCTCATTTTGTGAAATATGTAACTACTAGGGATTGCTGTTTTGAAAAAGCTCTAGTCTCCCCTACTGTTTGGTTTTGCGGAGAAATAGGCAATGATGGGGATTAGATTTGTACTTTTGTACTGGTGACGAATCAACAGTGGAAGGGATGTGAAATTTGACATGTGGACACTTTTTGACAATAGTGAATATACAGATATTGATACACCCTGGACTACCACAAGGAGGCGAACCAAGGCAGGAATTAAAGTGGAAAACTGAAGCAGTTGCTTATTTCTTCCTATTTCAAACCATGTACCAACAATATGTTATATGTATTCAAACCGGAACTTGATCTTACAACTGTTGTTTATCGTTGTAGGAAAATGTAAAACAAAGTTTGCATTGTATAAAGTTCCCGAGTGCAAGAGTTGACCGAAAACAACTTTTCAGCTGACGGTCACCACAACCTTGAACTCTCACATACTGCTCACAAAATCAAAAGGGGTCAACTATTATTCATGACCAACTGGCATACCAAGTAAGTTCCTGAGTTCTTAAGTTATTGAACAGAAACTTTATTCACCTCGAAGTCACCGCAACCAAAACCTTTATTCAACTGATCTCAAAATAAATAGTGATCATCTACTTGTCATGGTTAACAAGCAGGAAGTTCCTGGGTGCAAGCGTTCTTAAGTTATTTAGCAGAAACAATTCCCAGCTCTTGGTCATCGCTAATATATCGTGTTTCACCGGAAGGTCACCGCGACCTTGACTAGTCATGACTAACTCGAATTAAGTATTAAGTTCCTGGACCCTAAGGATTTTCAGTGGAAACCGTTTTTACACCTAAAGGTCACTGCGGGCTTGATTTTTGACCCTCTGATTTCAAATTAAAATATGTTCATCTACTAGTCATGACCAGCTGGCATATAAAGTTAGAGTTCCTGGTCTTAGCGTTCTCAAGTTATTTAGCGGAAACAAAGTGTGACGTACGGACTGCATGACGGACGGACGGACGGATGACGAACACAGTATGACTTCCTATAAACGGGGATAGATATAGTTATTCTCTATATCATATAGAAAGTTTAAAAGCACACTTCTTTTAGCATACATTTGGTAATTCTTTCTAACAAATATTATTAAAAAAGCTGTACTCCTACTAATTCAAAACCAAACAGTCACTTGTTAAATTGATTTCGACATGGCTGTTGTTCAGTGAATATTAAAAAGACTGATGAATGGAATTGTGTATTATAAGTTATCTTTAGTTTTGAATGTTGTAATTTGTGCACTTGCAATGCCATAGGAATTGCGCGCTTATACATGAATGTGATGCACCGAAGATATATATTCTGCGTTCATACGCCATATTATCTTTCAGAGGGTGCGAGTGATCTACAACAAGTAGTTAAGATGTCCTCTTCTCACCCGAGATGTCGTTGGTTCTATCTCTACCGTGTGTACCTTTTCATGGCCTCGCAAAATAGATAACAGTACCTGTTTCTAATCAACAACGGATAGCATCTTTCCCATGAATGAGTAGCTTCAGTTTTGCATGTTGTAATTTGTTAACATATAGCTCTCACGTACATTACTGACTGTTGTTTAGTGAAAATATGCTTGATGAGTGCATATGCAATGAATGCATAGCTTCCGTTTTGCATTTTGTTATTCGTGCGACGCCATAATATTTATTTTTGCCGTTCCGACGAAAAAAATGCTTCTAAATATTGTTTAGGAGATCTAGCTTATCTTGTTTCCCGAAAATGTCATGTCCTTAACGAGCCAATTATAAAATAATTGATTATTTCTTGTAATCTCCGTAACCCATCAGACTTGTTTGTTGTTAATTTTTTTGCTAAGTAGCAAGCCTTAAAGCCTCACATCTGACCAAAATCCAATTTAAAGGCAAAAGATGAAAGCTGAACAAACACCAAACCCGGGACACAACGCTTCAAAACAACATACATTTAACAAAAAAATATCGTACTTGGGAAATATATGTTGGAGTACTTTCCTTGACAAAGTCAGCTAACAGACGAGCTGATAACAGTACAACATCATGCCATTACATCAAACAACGTAACACTTGCCGCAAAATTTATCATTACGAGTAAAATTAAAGATGTAGGCTTCATCGGAACCAGCATCAAGGAAAAAACGAAAGTTGTCCCCAGTGTAGAAACTTTTGTATGTTTCTTCGGGATAATTCTATACGTCTTAATGCCTCTAAAACTGCGCAAATTCTGGTTTAAAGGACCAAAACATTAATGTTTAAAAAAAATCGTTTTTATTAAGTTTTGAGATTTAATACATAGCAAGTTTAATACATGCATGCTTTGCAAAATGTGTAAATGAAATGAGGAATTAAGCAACTTTTATGAAATAATGTTTTATCAGTGTTTCAGGAAATAACCATTTTTACGGAAATGTCTAACACTATGTTTTGTGTCAAAATTGTCAGGACTACCCAATGAACACTGTCCTGCGGCGTTGTGGTGATTTCATGTAATTTAAGACAGATATCTGCATTTTTGTAACCAGGAAATAAATTTAATCAATCCACTATTTTGCATTATTTTTCGAATATCTTTTTATTTTGAAAATAAATCATCAAGAACAAAGACATTGTTGACATCAAAAATAATTATGTTGTCGACAGACATATCCTAAAAAACGCAAATGCTTTTAAAACCAAAATTTGATATATTTTTTGTAAAACTAGCTCAGCTCCTTATTGCCCCAAAACTTCTGAAAAAAAATGTTCTTCAAAACTTAACATAACCTTTTTGATACATTTTTATACATTTTTTTTGGCCTCCCCCACCCACTTTTGCATTATGGAAGGCCCTTAACGCCGATGATAGGGAGCGATGATGGGGCTTCACAAGTCGTTGCTAGGGGCAGTTTCAATCAAACTATAGGCGTTTTTGTTGATACCAAACTAGTTTTGTTTTGGTTTTATCGACGGTTTGGTTTCGAAAGTTTTGCTTCATGTAAAAAATACATGGCTTTGTGCGTTCTTTCTATATTTATTCAAAATAATGATAACTAAATCGTCGTTTGCCCGTTTTCTCCAAAGGGTGTTCAAGACACACATGTTAAATCACTGTCCGCCTTGTTTTCGGACTAAACGAACCGACGAAAACGTCTCTCTAAAATTCGTCATAAAAGTAAATACACTAAGATATACATAAAGGAAATGTAACGTTTGCTTTTGTCAAATGTCTTTTAGTTTAAAGTCAATCACAATAAATAATGGTTAACTAAATAAACAAACAACTTAATTTAATACTTTACCTGACCATCGGTATACGAACGTAAATAAGTAAAACACTTAAAGCAAAGCCCGAAATATGTTTAATAATATGTCTAATGAAAATTCAAACTTAACCATTTTCTACAACTATTCTTGCATTATTGCTCGCACAAAGCGTCATCACTTTTATAACAAATCTGTTGGATTTATCTGTCGGCATATCTGCTAGATAAAATTGTACTGTCTTCCGAAATGATGTAAGTGCTTCATATTTGCCGTGAAAAAAGAAGAAACAGTTCCGTATTTTGATGTCATTTTATTTGTGAGGGATGCATACAGAGATGGTAAGTACTTTTTTGGATTATGTGATTGGATAGAGAAAGGGAAAGTCTTAATAATCTTTATAATAAAGAGGCATGCATAGTATTGCAGACATTCGCAAAAAGAACAATTGTATGCTAATCAATTGCAATTAATCATAAAATAACAATTGAAAATATAATGATATAAATCTATATACAATTTACATAAATACACTTTGGACTTAATTACAAGATATCTAAGCATATCTATAACACAATGTGTAATTAACAATACAATGACATGGTAATACACCATTGACCAAATGAGGTAAATAATTATAATTGCTTAGCTCTTAAATCATGTATGTGTTAAGTATATCTTTAAACCATGTTGTTGAACTTCCTCTTTAAAATGAATTATCTACCCCATCAAATGTCCGAGATGCTTGTTTATCCAGTATAATCTTTGCACCATGCGAAGGCGTTCTATGAGTAAAGTAAATGTATATCAAAGGATACTGCCATTTAAAAATAAAATAAGTACTGGACGAATGACTAGTTAGATCAAGTTTCACAGACAAGATCAAGATGCTTTTATTCAAGCATTTATATTAAGATCGAATTACATTTAATAGATTTTCGAAAGCTCTTTTACCGATTAACTACATTGTGTAGTTCTTACTGACCGCACCAAAAGGGGTTACCCTAACATAAGCCAAAGACCAAATGTTTATGGTTGTGTAGTGCGTGTAGTATTTTAGCGTTGTGCATTTTATGTTGTATATGCCTGACCTTACAATGGAAACTACAGGGACAAGCCCATTAGCAAAAATCATTCCAACTTAATAGATTAGAATTAGCTAAATTTAATGCGAAACCGGGTGTGAAGTTTGGTGCTTGAGGTTGGTTACTGGGCTTGTCCCTGTAATTTCCATTGTATCATTGTGATCATTCAACCACTAAACATTATTATAGTATGGTTTTGGCTACTGGGCTTGTCCCTGTAGTTTCCATTGTATTATTGTAATCCTTCTACCACTTAACAAGATTATAGTATGGTTTTGGCTACTGGGCTCGTCCCTGTAGTTTACATTGTATTATTGTGATCTTTCTACCACTAAACAAGATTATAGAATGGTTTTGGCTTATCGACTTGTCCCTGAAGTTGCCATTGTATAATTGTGATCCTTCTACCGCTTAACAAGAGCATAGTATGGTTTTGGCTTCTGAGCTTGTCCTTGTAGTTTCCGTTGTATTATTGTGACCCTTCTACCACTTAACAAGATTATAGTATGGTTTTGGCTACTGGGCTTGTCCCTGTAGTTTCCATTGTATTATTGTGATCCTTCTATCACTAAACAAGATTATAGTATGGTTTTGGCTACTGGGCTTGTCCCTGTGTAGTTTCCATTGTATTGTTGTGATCCTTCTACCATTAAACAAGATTAAAGTATGGTTTTTGCTACTGGGCTTGTCCCTGTAGTTTCCATTGTATTATTGTGATCCTTCTACCACTAAACAAGATTATAGAATGGTTTTGGCTACTGGGCTCGTCCCTGTAGTTTACATTGTATTATTGTGATCTTTCTACCACTAAACAAGATTATAGAATGGTTTTGGCTACTGGGCTCGTCCCTGTAGTTTACATTGTATTATTGTGATCTTTCTACCACTAAACAAGATTATAGAATGGTTTTGGCTTATCGACTTGTCCCTGAAGTTGCCATTGTATAATTGTGATCCTTCTACCGCTTAACAAGAGCATAGTATGGTTTTGGCTTCTGAGCTTGTCCTTGTAGTTTCCGTTGTATTATTGTGACCCTTCTACCACTTAACAAGATTATAGTATGGTTTTGGCTACTGGGCTTGTCCCTGTAGTTTCCATTGTATTTTTGTGATCCTTCTATCACTAAACAAGATTATAGTATGGTTTTGGCTACTGGGCTTGTCCCTGTGTAGTTTCCATTGTATTGTTGTGATCCTTCTACCATTAAACAAGATTAAAGTATGGTTTTGGCTACTGGGCTTGTCCCTGTAGTTTCCATTGTATCATTGTAACCCTTCTACCACTAAACAAGATTATAGTATGGTTTTGGCTACTGGGATTGTCCCTGAAGTTTCCATTGAATATTTGTGACCCTTCTACCACTAAACAAGATTATAGTATGGTTTTGGCTACTGGGATTGTCCCTGTAGTTTCCATTGTATTATTGTAATCCTTCTACCACCAAACAAGATTATAGTATGGTTATGGCTACTGGGCTTGTCCCTGTAGTTTCCATTGTATTATTGTGACCCTTCTACCACTCAACAATATTATAGTATGGTTTTGGCTACTGGGCTTGTCTCTGTAGTTTCCATTGTATTATTGTGATCCTTCTACCACTAAATTAGATTATAGTATGGTTTTGGCTACTGGGCTTGTCCCTGTAGTTTCCATTGTATTATTGTAATCCTTCTACCACCAAACAAGATTATAGTATGGTTTTGGCTACTGGGCTTGTCTCTGTAGTTTCCATTGTATTATTGTGATCCTTCTACCACTAAACAAGATTATAGTATGGTTTTGGCTACTTGGCTTGTCCCTGTAGTTTCCATTGTATTATTGTGATCCTTCTACCACTAAACAAGATTATAGTATGGTTTTGGCTACTGGGCTTGTCCCTGATGTTTCCATTGTATTATTGTGACCCTTCTACCACTAAACCAGATTATAGTATGGTTTTGGTTACTGGGCTTGTCCCTGTAGTCTCCATTGTATTATTGTGATCCTCCTACCACTCAACAAGATTATAGTATGGTTTTGGCTCCTGGGATTGTCCCTGTAGTTTCCATTGTATTATTGTGATCCTTCTACCACTCAACAAGATTATAGTATGGTTTTTGCTACTGGGATTGTCCCTGTAGTTTCCATTGTATTATTGTGATCCTTCTACCACTAAACAAGATTATAGTATGGTGTTGGTTACTGGGCTAGTCCCTGTAGTTTCCATTGTACTATTGTGATCCTTCTACCACCAAACAAGATGATAGTATGGTTTTTGCTGCTGGTCTTGTCCCTGTAGTTTCCATTGTATTATTGTGACCCTTCCTCCACTAAACAATGTTTTAATATGGTTTTGGCTACTGGGCTTGTCCCCTGTAGTTTCCATTGTATTATTGTGACCCTTCGACCACTGAACAAGATTATTGTATGGTTTTGGCTACTGGGCTTGTCCGTGTAGTTTCCATTGTATTATTGTTACCCTTCTACCACTAAACAAGATTATAGTATGGTTTTGGCTACTGGGCTTGTCCCTGTAGTTTCCATTGTATTATTGTGACCCTTCGACCACCAAACAAGATTATAGTATGGTTTTGGCTACTGGGCTTGTCCCTGTAGTTTCCATTGTATTATTGTGATCCTTCTACCACTAAACAATATAATAGTATGGTTTTGGCTACTGGGCTTGTCCCTGTAGTTTCCATTGTATTTTTGTGATCCTTCTACCACTAAACAAGATTATAGTATGGTTTTGGCTACTGGGCTTGTCCCTGTAGTTTCCATTGTATTATTGTGATCCTTCTACCACTAAACAAGATTATAGTATGGTTTTGGCTACTGGGCTTGTCCCTGTAGTTTCCATTGTATTATTGTGATCCTTCTACCACCAAACAAGATTATAGTATGGTTTTGGCTCCTGGGCTTGTCCCTGTAGTTTCCATTGTATTATTGTGATCCTTCTACCACTAAACAATATTATAGTATGGTTTTGGCTACTGGTCTTGTCCCTGTAGTTTCCATTGTATTATTGTGATCCTTCTACCACTCAACAAGATTATAGTATGGTTTTGGCTACTGGGTTTGTCCCTGTAGTTTCCATTGTATTATTGTGATCCTTCTACCACTCAACAAGATTATAGTATGGTTTTGGCTACTGGGCGTGTCCCTGTAGTTTCCATTGTATTATTGTGATCCTTCTACCACTCAACAAGATTATAGTATGGTTTTGGCTACTGGGATTGTCCCTGTAGTTTCCATTGTATTATTGTGATCCTTTTACCACTCAAAAAGATTATAGCATGGTTTTGACTACAGAGCTTCTCCCCTAAGTTTTCCATTGTATTATTGTGACCCTTCTACCACTAAACAAGATTATAGTAAGGTTTTGGCTACTGGGCGTGTCCCTGTAGTTTCCATTGTATTATTGTGATCCTTCTTCCACCAAACAAGATTATAGTATGGTTTTGGCTACTGGGCGTGTCCCTGTAGTTTCCATTGTATTATTGTGATCCTTCTTCCACCAAACAAGATTATAGTATGGTTTTGGCTACTGGGCTTGTCCCTGTAGTTTCCATTGTAGTATTGTGATCCTTCTACCACTAAACAAGATTATAGTATGAATTTGGCTGCTAGTCTTGTCACTGTAGTTTCAATTGTATTGTTGTGATCCTTCTTCCACCAAACAAGATTATAGTATGGTTTTGGATACTTGAATTGTCCCTGTAGTTTCCATTGTATTATTGTGATCCTTCTACCACTAAACAAGATTATAGCATGGTTTTGGCTACTGGGCTTGTCCCTGCAGTTTCCATTGTAGTATTGTGATCCTTCTACCACTAAACAGGATTATAGTATGGTGTTGGTTACTGGGCTAGTCCCTGTAGTTTCCATTGTACTATTGTGATCCTTCTACCACCAAACAAGATGATAGTATGGTTTTTGCTACTGGGCTTGTCCCTGTAGTTTCCATTGTATTATTGTGACCCTTCCTCCACTAAACAATATTTTAATATGGTTTTGGCTACTGGGCTTGTCCCTGTGTAGTTTCCATTGTATTATTGTGACCCTTCGACCACTGAACAAGATTATTGTATGGTTTTGGCTACTGGGCTTGTCCCTGTGTAGTTTCCATTGTATTATTGTGACCCTTCGACCACTAAACAAGATTATAGTATGGTTTTGGCTACTGGGCTTGTCCCTGTAGTTTCCATTGTATTATTGTGATCCTTCGACCACTGAACAAGATTATAGTATGGTTTTGGCTACTGGGCTTGTCCCTGTGTAGTTTCCATTGTATTATTGTGACCCTTCGACCACTAAACAAGATTATAGTATGGTTTTGGCAACTGGGCTTGTCCCTGAGGTTTCCATTGTATTATTGTGATCCTTCTACCACTAAACAAGATTATAGTATGGTTTTGGCTACTGGGCTTGTCCCTGTGTAGTTTCCATTGTATTATTGTGATCCTTCTACCACTAAACAAGATAATAGTATGGTTTTGGCTACTGGGCTTGTCCCTGTAGTTTCCATTGTATTATTGTGATCCTTCTACCACTAAACAAGATTATAGTATGGTTTTGGCTACTGGGCTTGTCCCTGTAGTTTCCATTGTATTATTGTGATCCTTCTACCACTAAACAAGATAATAGTATGGTTTTGGCTACTGGGCTTGTCCCTGTAGTTTCCATTGTATTATTGTGATCCTTCTACCACTAAACAAGATAATAGTATGGTTTTGGCTACTGGGCTTGTCCCTGTAGTTTCCATTGTATTATTGTGATCCTTCTACCACCAAACAAGATTATAGTATGGTTTTGGCTACTGGGCTTGTCCCTGTAGTTTCCATTGTATTATTGTGATCCTTCTACCACTAAACAATATTATAGTATGGTTTTGGCTACTGGGCTTGTCCCTGTAGTTTCCATTGTATTATTGTGATCCTTCTACCACTAAACAATATTATAGTATGGTTTTGGCTACTGGGCTTCTCCCTGTGTAGTTTCCATTGTATTATTGTGATCCTTCTACCACTAAACAAGATTATAGTATGGTTTTGGCTACTGGGATTGTCCCTGTAGTTTCCATTGTATTATTGTGATCCTTCTACCACTAAACAAGATTATAGTATGGTGTTGGTTACTGGGCTAGTCCCTATAGTTTCCATTGTACTATTGTGATCTTTCTACCACTAAACAAGATGATAGTATGGTTTTTGCTACTGGTCTTGTCCCTGTAGTTTCCATTGTATTATTGTGACCCTTCCTCCACTAAACAATGTTTTAATATGGTTTTGGCTACTGGGCTTGTCCCTGTGTAGTTTCCATTGTATTATTGTGACCCTTCGACCACTAAACAAGATTATTGTATGGTTTTGGCTACTGGGCTTGTCCGTGTAGTTTCCATTGTATTATTGTGACCCTTCGACCACTAAACAAGATTATAGTATGGTTTTGGCTACTGGGCTTATCCCTGTAGTTTCCATTGTATTATTGTGATCCTTCTACCACTAAACAAGATTATAGTATGGTTTTGGCTACTGGGCTTGTCGCTGTAGTTTCCATTGTATTATTGTGATCCTTCTACCACCAAACAAGATTATAGTATGGTTTGGCTCCTGGGCTTGACCCTGTAGTTTCCATTGTATTATTGTGATCCTTCTACCACTAAACAATATTATAGTATGGTTTTGGCTACTGAGCTTGTCCCTGTAGTTTCCATTGTATTATTGTGATCCTTCTACCACTAAACAATATTATAGTATGGTTTTGGCTACTGGGTTTGTCCCTGTAGTTTCCATTGTATTATTGTGATCCTTCTACCACTCAACAAGATTATAGTATGGTTTTGGCTACTGGGATTGTCCCTGTAGTTTCCATTGTATTATTGTGATCCTTCTACCACTCAACAAGGTTATAGTATGGTTTTGGCTACTGGGATTGTCCCTGTAGTTTCCATTGTATTATTGTGATCCTTCTACCACTCAACAAGATTATAGCATGGTTTTGGCTGCAGAGCTTGTCCCCTAAGTTTTCCATTGTATTATTGTGACCCTTCTACCACTAAACAAGATTATAGTATGGTTTTGGCTACTGGGCGTGTCCCTGTAGTTTTTATTGTATTATTGTGATCCTTCTTCCACCAAACAAGATTATAGTATGGTTTTGGCTACTGGGCTTGTCCCTGTAGTTTCCATTGTAGTATTGTGATCCTTCTACCACTAAACAAGATTATAGTATGAATTTGCTGCTAGTCTTGTCACTGTAGTTTCCATTGTATTATTGTGATCCTTCTTCCACCAAACAAGATTATAGTATGGTTTTGGATACTGGGATTGTCCCTGTAGTTTCCATTGTACTATTGTGACCCTTCTACCACCAAACAAGATTATAGTATGTTTTTTGCTACTGGTCTTGTCCCTGTAGTTTCCATTGTATTATTGTGATCCTTCCTCCACTAAACAATATTTTAATATGGTTTTGGCTACTGGGCTTGTCCCTGTGTAGTTTCCATTGTATTATTGTGACCCTTCGACCACTGAACAAGATTATTGTATGGTTTTGGCTACTGGGCTTGTCCCTGTGTAGTTTCCATTGTATTATTGTGACCCTTCGACCACTAAACAAGATTATAGTATGGTTTTGGCTACTGGGCTTGTCCCTGTGTAGTTTCCATTGTATTATTGTGACCCTTCGACCACTGAACAAGATTATAGTATGGTTTTGGCTACTGGGCTTGTCCCTGTGTAGTTTCCATTGTATTATTGTGACCCTTCTACCACTAAACAAGATTATAGTATGGCTTTGGCTACTGGGCTTGTCCCTGAGGTTTCCATTGTATTATTGTGATCCTTCTACCACTAAACAAGATTATAGTATGGTTTTGGCTACTGGGCTTGTCCCTGTGTAGTTTCCATTGTATTATTGTGATCCTTCTACCAATAAACAAGATAATAGTATGGTTTTGGCTACTGGGCTTGTCCCTGTAGTTTCCATTGTATTATTGTGATCCTTCTACCACTAAACAAGATAATAGTATGGTTTTGGCTACTGGGCTTGTCCCTGTAGTTTCCATTGTATTATTGTGATCCTTCTACCACTAGACAAGATTATAGTATGGTTTTGGCTACTGGGCTTATCCCTGTAGTTTCCATTGTATTATTGTGATCCTTCTGCCACTAAACAAGATTATAGTATGGTTATGGCTACTGGGCTTGTCCCTGTAGTTTTCATTGTATTATTGTGATCCTTCTACCACTAGACAAGATAATAGTATGGTTTTGGCTACTGGGCTTATCCCTGTAGTTTCCATTGTATTATTGTGATCCTTCTACCACTAAACAAGATTATAGTATGGTTTTGGCTACTGGGCTTGTCCCTGTAGTTTCCATTGTATTATTGTGATCCTTCTACCTCTCAACAAGATTATAGTATGGTTTTGGCTACTGGGCTTGTCCCTGTAGTTTCCATTGTATTATTGTGACCCTTCTACCACTAAACAAGATTATAGTATGGTTTTGGCTTCTGAGCTTGTCCTTGTAGTTTCCATTGTATTATTGTGATCCTTCTACCACTAAACAAGATTATAGTATGGTTTTGGCTACTGGGCTTGTCCCTGTGTAGTTTCCATTGTATTATTGTGATCCTTCTACCACTAAACAAGATAATAGTATGGTTTTGGCTACTGGGCTTGTCCCTGTAGTTTCCATTGTATTATTGTGATCCTTCTACTACTAAACAAGATGATAGTATGGTTTTGGCTACTGGGCTTGTCCCTGTAGTTCCCATTGTATTATTGTGATCCTTCTACCACTAGACAAGATTATAGTATGGTTTTGGCTACTGGGCGTGTCCCTGTAGTTTCCATTGTATTATTGTGATCCTTCTACCACTCAACAAGATTATAGTATGGTTTTGGCTACTGGGATTGTCCCTGTAGTTTCCATTGTATTATTGTGACCCTTCTACCACTAAACAAGATTATAGTATGATTTTGGCTACTGGGCTTGTCCCTGCAGTTTCCATTGTAGTATTGTGATCCTTCTACCACTAAAAAAGATTATAGTATGGTGTTGGTTACTGGGCTAGTCCCTATAGTTTCCATTGTACTATTGTGATCCTTCTACCACCAAACAAGATGAAAGTATGGTTTTTGCTACTGGTCTTGTCCTTGTAGTTTCCATTGTATTATTGTGACCCTTCCTCCACTAAACAATATTTTAATATGGTTTTGGCTACTGGGCTTGTCCCTGTGTAGTTTCCATTGTATTATTGTAGCTCTTCTACCACTAAACAAGATTATAGTATGGTTTTGGCTACTGGGCTTGTCCCTGTAGTTTCCATTGTATTATTGTGATCCTTCTACCACTAAACAAGATTATAGTATGGTTTTGGCTACTGGGCTTGTCCCTGTAGTTTCCATTTTATTATTGTGATCCTTCTACCACTAAACAAGATTATAGTATAGTTTTGGCTACTGGGCTTGTCCCTGTAGTTTCCATTGTATTATTGTGATCCTTCTACCACCAAACAAGATTATTGTATGGTTTTGGCTCCTGGGCTTGTCCCTGTAGTTTCCATTGTATTATTGTGAGCCTTCTACCACAAAACAATATTATAGTATGGTTTTGGCTACTGGGCTTGTCCCTGTAGTTTCCATTGTATTATTGTGATCCTTCTACCACTAAACAATATTATAGTATGGTTTTGGCTACTGGGCTTGTCCCTGTGTAGTTTCCATTGTATTATTGTGATCCTTCTACCACTAAACAAGATAATAGTATGGTTTTGGCTACTGGGCTTGTCCCTGTAGTTGCCATTGTATTATTGTGATCCTTCTACTACTAAACAAGATGATAGTATGGTTTTGGCTACTGGGCTTGTCCCTGTAGTTCCCATTGTATTATTGTGATCCTTCTACCACTAGACAAGATTATAGTATGGTTTTGGCTACTGGGCGTGTCCCTGTAGTTTCCATTGTATTATTGTGATCCTTCTACCACTCAACAAGATTATAGTATGGTTTTGGCTACTGGGATTGTCCCTGTAGTTTCCATTGTATTATTGTGACCCTTCTACCACTAAACAAGATTATAGTATGATTTTGGCTGCTGGTCTTGTCACTGTAGCTTCCATTGCATTGTTGTGATCCTTCTTCCACCAAACAAGATTATAGTATGGTTTTGGCTACTGGGCTTGTCCCTGTAGTTTCCATTGTATTATTGTGATCCTTCTACCACTAAACAAGATTATAGTATGGTTTTGGCTACTGGGCTTGTCCCTGTAGTTTCCATTGTATTATTGTGATCCTTCTACCACCAAACAAGATTATAGTATGGTTTTGGCTCCTGCGCTTGTCACTGTAATTTACATTGTATTATTGTGATCCTTCTACCACTAAACAATATTATAGTATGGTTTTGGCTACTGGGCTTGTCCCTGTAGTTTCCATTGTATTATTGTGATCCTTCTACCACTTAACAAGATTATAGTATGGTTTTGGCTACTGGGCTTGTCCCTGTGTAGTTTCCATTGTATTATTGTGATCCTTCTACCACCAAACAAGATTATAGTATGGTTTTGGCTACTGGGCTTGTCCCTGTAGTTTCCATTGTATTATTGTGATCCTTCTACCACTAAACAATATTATAGTATGGTTTTGGCTACTGGGCTTGTCCCTGTATTTCCATTGTATTATTGTGATCCTTCTACCACTAGACAAGATTATAGTATGGTTTTGGCTACTGGGCTTGTCCCTGTAGTTTCCATTGTATTATTGTGATCCTTCTACTACTAAACAAGATGATAGTATGGTTTTGGCTACTGGGCTTGTCCCTGTAGTTCCCATTGTATTATTGTGATCCTTCTACCACTAGACAAGATTATAGTATGGTTTTGGCTACTGGGCGTGTCCCTGTAGTTTCCATTCTATTATTGTGATCCTTCTACCACTCAACAAGATTATAGTATGGTTTTGGCTACTGGGATTGTCCCTGTAGTTTCCATTGTATTATTGTGACCCTTCTACCACTAAACAAGATTATAGTATGGTTTTGGCTACTGGGCTTGTCCCTGCAGTTTCCATTGTAGTATTGTGATCCTTCTACCACTAAACAAGATTATAGTATGGTGTTGGTTACTAGGCTAGTCCCTGTAGTTTCCATTGTACTATTGTGATCCTTCTACCACCAAACAAGATGATAGTATGGTTTTTGCTACTGGGCTTGTCCCTGCAGTTTCCATTGTATTATTGTGATCCTTCCTCCACTAAACAATATTTTAAAATGGTTTTGGCTACTGGGCTTGTCCCTGTGTAGTTTCCATTGTATTATTGTGGCTCTTCTACCACTAAACAAGATTATAGTATGGTTTTGGCTACTGGGCTTGTCCCTGTAGTTTCCATTGTATTATTGTGATCCTTCTACCACTAAACAAGATTATAGTATGGTTTTGGCTACTGGGCTTGTCCCTGTAGTTTCCATTGTATTATTGTGATCCTTCTACCACTAAACAAGATTATAGTATGGTTTTGGCTACTGGGCTTGTCGCTGTAGTTTCCATTGTATTATTGTGATCCTTCTACCACCAAACAAGATTATAGTATGGTTTGGCTCCTGGGCTTGACCCTGTAGTTTCCATTGTATTATTGTGATCCTTCTACCACTAAACAATATTATAGTATGGTTTTGGCTACTGGGCTTGTCCCTGTAGTTTCCATTGTATTATTGTGATCCTTCTACCACTAAACAATATTATAGTATGGTTTTGGCTACTGGGTTTGTCCCTGTAGTTTCCATTGTATTATTGTGATCCTTCTACCACTCAACAAGATTATAGTATGGTTTTGGCTACTGGGATTGTCCCTGTAGTTTCCATTGTATTATTGTGATCCTTCTACCACTCAACAAGATTATAGTATGGTTTTGGCTACTGGGATTGTCCCTGTAGTTTCCATTGTATTATTGTGATATTTCTACCACTCAACAAGATTATAGCATGGTTTTGGCTGCAGAGCTTGTCCCCTAAGTTTTCCATTGTATTATTGTGACCCTTCTACCACTAAACAAGATTATAGTATGGTTTTGGCTACTGGGCGTGTCCCTGTAGTTTCCATTGTATTATTGTGATCCTTCTTCCACCAAACAAGATTATAGTATGGTTTTGGCTACTGGGCTTGTCCCTGTAGTTTCCATTGTAGTATTGTGATCCTTCTACCACTAAACAAGATTATAGTATGAATTTGGCTGCTAGTCTTGTCACTGTAGTTTCCATTGTATTGTTGTGATCCTTCTTCCACCAAACAAGATTATAGTATGGTTTTGGATACTGGGATTGTCCCTGTAGTTTCCATTGTATTATTGTGATCCTTCTACCACTAAACAAGATTATAGTATGGTTTTGGCTACTGGGCTTGTCCCTGCAGTTTCCATTGTAGTATTGTGATCCTTCTACCACTAAACAAGATTATAGTATGGTGTTGGTTACTAGGCTAGTCCCTGTAGTTTCCATTGTACTATTGTGATCCTTCTACCACCAAACAAGATTATAGTATGGTTTTGGCTACTGGGCTTGTCCCTGTAGTTTCCATTGTATTATTGTGACCCTTCCTCCACTAAACAATATTTTAATATGGTTTTGGCTACTGGGCTTGTCCCTGTGTAGTTTCCATTGTATTATTGTGACCCTTCGACCACTGAACAAGATTATTGTATGGTTTTGGCTACTGGGCTTGTCCCTGTGTAGTTTCCATTGTATTATTGTGACCCTTCGACCACTAAACAAGATTATAGTATGGTTTTGGCTACTGGGCTTGTCCCTGTGTAGTTTCCATTGTATTATTGTGACCCTTCGACCACTGAACAAGATTATAGTATGGTTTTGGCTACTGGGCTTGTCCCTGTGTAGTTTCCATTGTATTATTGTGACCCTTCTACCACTAAACAAGATTATAGTATGGTTTTGGCTACTGGGCTTGTCCCTGAGGTTTCCATTGTATTATTGTGATCCTTCTACCACTAAACAAGATTATAGTATGGTTTTGGCTACTGGGCTTGTCCCTGTGTAGTTTCCATTGTATTATTGTGATCCTTCTACCAATAAACAAGATAATAGTATGGTTTGGCTACTGGGCTTGTCCCTGTAGTTTCCATTGTATTATTGTGATCCTTCTACCACTAAACAAGATAATAGTATGGTTTTGGCTACTGGGCTTGTCCCTGTAGTTTCCATTGTATTATTGTGATCCTTCTACCACTATACAAGATAATAGTATGGTTTTGGCTACTGGGCTTATCCCTGTAGTTTCCATTGTATTATTGTGATCCTTCTACCACTAAACAAGATTATAGTATGGTTATGGCTACTGGGCTTGTCCCTGTAGTTTCCATTGTATTATTGTGATCCTTCTACCACTAGACAAGATTATAGTATGGTTTTGGCTACTGGGCTTATCCCTGTAGTTTCCATTGTATTATTGTGATCCTTCTACCACTAAACAAGATTATAGTATGGTTTTGGCTACTGGGCTTGTCCCTGTAGTTTCCATTGTATTATTGTGATCCTTCTACCACTCAACAAGATTATAGTATGGTTTTGGCTACTGGGCTTGTCCCTGTAGTTTCCATTGTATTATTGTGACCCTTCTACCACTAAACAAGATTATAGTATGGTTTTGGCTACTGAGCTTGTCCCTTGTAGTTTCCATTGTATTATTGTGACCCTTCTACCACTAAACAAGATTATAGTATGGTTTTGGCTACTGCGCTTGTCCCTGTGTAGTTTCCATTGTATTATTGTGATCCTTCTACCACTAAACAAGATTATAGTATGGTTTTGGCTACTGGGCTTGTCCCTGTAGTTTCCATTGTATTATTGTGATCCTTCTACTACTAAACAAGATGATAGTATGGTTTTGGCTACTGGGCTTGTCCCTGTAGTTCCCATTGTATTATTGTGATCCTTCTACCACTAGACAAGATTATAGTATGGTTTTGGCTACTGGGCGTGTCCCTGTAGTTTCCATTCTATTATTGTGATCCTTCTACCACTTAACAAGATTATAGTATGGTTTTGGCTACTGGGATTGTCCCTGTAGTTTCCATTGTATTATTGTGACCCTTCTACCACTAAAAAAGATTATAGTATGATTTTGGCTACTGGGCTTGTCCCTGCAGTTTCCATTGTAGTATTGTGATCCTTCTACCACTAAAAAAGATTATAGTATGGTGTTGGTTACTGGGCTAGTCCCTATAGTTTCCATTGTACTATTGTGATCCTTCTACCACCAAACAAGATGAAAGTATGGTTTTTGCTACTGGTCTTGTCCTTGTAGTTTCCATTGTATTATTGTGACCCTTCCTCCACTAAACAATATTTTAATATGGTTTTGGCTACTGGGCTTGTCCCTGTGTAGTTTCCATTGTATTATTGTAGCTCTTCTACCACTAAACAAGATTATAGTATGGTTTTGGCTACTGGGCTTGTCCCTGTGTAGTTTCCATTGTATTATTGTGATCCTTCTACCACTAAACAAGATTATAGTATGGTTTTGGCTACTGGGCTTGTCCCTGTAGTTTCCATTTTATTATTGTGATCCTTCTACCACTAACAAGATTATAGTATAGTTTTGGCTACTGGGCTTGTCCCTGTAGTTTCCATTGTATTATTGTGATCTTCTACCACCAAACAAGATTATTGTATGGTTTTGGCTCCTGGGCTTGTCCCTGTAGTTTCCATTGTATATTGTGAGCCTTCTACCACAAAACAATATTATAGTTATGGTTTTGGCTACTGGGCTTGTCCCTGTAGTTTCCATTGTATTATTGTGATCCTTCTACCACTAACAATATTATAGTATGGTTTTGGCTACTGGGCTTGTCCCTGTGTAGTTTCCATTGTATTATTGTGATCCTTCTACCACTAAACAAGATAATAGTATGGTTTTGGCTACTGGGGCTTGTCCCTGTAGTTGCCATTGTATTATTGTGATCCTTCTACTACTAAACAAGATGATAGTATGGTTTTGGCTACTGGCTTGTCCTGTAGTTCCCATTGTATTATTGTGATCCTTCTACCACTAGACAAGATTATAGTATGGTTTTGGCTACTGGGCGTGTCCCTGTAGTTTCCATTGTATTATTGTGATCCTTCTACCACTCAACAATTATAGTATGGTTTTGGCTACTGGGATTGTCCCTGTAGTTTCCATTGTATTATTGTGACCCTTCTACCACTAAACAAGATTATAGTATGATTTTGGCTGCTGGTCTTGTCACTGTAATTTACATTGTATTATTGTGATCCTTCTACCACTAAACAATATTATAGTATGGTTTTGGCTACTGGGCTTGTCCCTGTAGTTTCCATTGTATTATTGTGATCCTTCTACCACTTAACAATATTATAGTATGGTTTTGGCTACTGGGCTTGTCCCTGTGTAGTTTCCATTGTATTATGTGATCCTTCTACCACCAAAAGATTATAGTATGGTTTTGGCTACTGGCTCTTGTCCCTGTAGTTTCCATTGTATTATTGTGATCCTTCTACCACTAAACAATATTATAGTATGGTTTTGGCTACTGGCTTGTCCCTGTATTTCCATTGTATTATTGTGATCCTTCTACCACTAGACAAGATTATAGTATGGTTTTGGCTACTGGGCTTGTCCCTGTAGTTTCCATTGTATTATGTGATCCTTCTACTACTAAACAAGATGATAGTATGGTTTTGGCTACTGGGCTTGTCCTGTAGTTCCCATTGTATTATTGTGATCCTTCTACACTAGACAAGATTATAGTATGGTTTTGGCTACTGGGCGTGTCCCTGTAGTTTCCATTCTATTATTGTGATCCTTCTACCACTCAACAAGATTATAGTATGGTTTTGGCTACTGGATTGTCCCTGTATTTTCCATTGTATTATTGTGACCCTTCTACCACTAAACAAGATTATAGTATGATTTTGGCTACTGGGCTTGTCCCTGCAGTTTCCATTGTAGTATTGTGATCCTTTCTACCACTAAAAAGATTATAGTATGGTGTTGTTACTGGGCTAGTCCCTATAGTTTCCATTGTACTATTGTGATCCTTCTACCACTAAACAGATTATAGTATGGTTTTGGCTACTGGGCTTGTCCCTGTAGTTTCCATTTTATTATTGTGATCCTTCTACCACTAAACAAGATTATAGTATAGTTTGGCTACTGGGCTTGTCCCTGTAGTTCCATTGTATTATTGTGATCCTTCTACCACCAAACAAGATTATTGTATGGTTTTGGCTCCTGGGCTTGTCCCTGTAGTTTCCATTGTATTATTGTGAGCCTTCTACCACAAAACAATATTTAGTATGGTTTTGGCTACTGGGCTTGTCCCTGTAGTTTCCATTGTATTATTGTGATCCTTCTACCACTAAACAATATTATAGTATGGTTTTGGCTACTGGCTTGTCCCTGTGTAGTTTCCATTGTATTATTGTGATCCTTCTACCACTAAACAAGATAATAGTATGGTTTTGGCTACTGGCTTGTCCCTGTAGTTGCCATTGTATTATTGTGATCCTTCTACTACTAAACAGATGATAGTATGGTTTTGGCTACTGGCTTGTCCCTGTAGTTCCCATTGTATTATTGTGATCCTTCTACCACTAGACAATTATAGTATGGTTTTGGCTACTGGGCGTGTCCCTGTAGTTTCCATTGTATTTTGATCCTTCTACCACTCAACAAGATTATAGTATGGTTTTGGCTACTGGGATTGTCCCTGTAGTTTCCATTGTATTTTGTGACCCTTCTACCACTAAACAAGATTATAGTATGATTTTGGCTGCTGGTCTTGTCACTGTAGCTTCCATTGCATTGTTGTGATCCTTCTTCCACCAACAAGATTATAGTATGGTTTTGCTACTGGGCTTGTCCCTGTAGTTTCCATTGTATTATTGTGATCCTTCTACCACTAAACAAGATTATAGTATGGTTTTGGCTACTGGCTTGTCCCTGTAGTTTTCCATTGTATTATTGTGATCCTTCTACCACCAAACAAGATTATAGTATGGTTTTGGCTCTGCGCTTGTCACTGTAATTTACATTGTATTATTGTGATCCTTCTACCACTAAACATATTATAGTATGGTTTTGGCTACTGGGCTTGTCCCTGTAGTTTCCATTGTATTATTGTGATCCTTCTACCACTTAAACAAGATTATAGTATGGTTTGGCTACTGGCTTGTCCCTGTGTGTTTCCATTGTATTATTGTGATCCTTCTACCACCAAACAAGATTATAGTATGGTTTTGGCTACTGGCTTGTCCCTGTAGTTTCCATTGTATTATTGTGATCCTTCTACCACTAAACAATATTATAGTATGGTTTTGGCTACTGGGCTTGTCCCTGTATTTCCATTGTATTATTGTGATCCTTCTACCACTAGACAAGATTATAGTATGGTTTTGGCTACTGGGCTTGTCCCTGTAGTTTCCATTGTATTATTGTGATCCTTCTACTACTAAACAAGATGATAGTATGGTTTTGGCTACTGGGCTGTCCCTGTAGTTCCCATTGTATTATTGTGATCCTTCTACCACTAGCAAGATTATAGTATGGTTTTGGCTACTGGGCGTGTCCCTGTAGTTTCCATTCTATTATTGTGATCCTTCTACCACTCAACAAGATTATAGTATGGTTTTGGCTACTGGGATTGTCCCTGTGTAGTTTCCATTGTATTATTGTGACCCTTCTACCACTAAACAAGATTATAGTATGATTTTGGCTACTGGCTTGTCCCTGCAGTTTCCATTGTAGTATTGTGATCCTTCTACCACTAAAAAAGTTATAGTATGGTGTTGGTTACTGGGCTTGTCCCTATAGTTTCCATTGTACTATTGTGATCCTTCTACCACCAAACAAGATGAAAGTATGGTTTTTGCTACTGGTCTTGTCCTTGTAGTTTCCATTGTATATTGTGACCCTTCCTCCACTAAACAATATTTTAATATGGTTTTGGCTACTGGGCTTGTCCCTGTGTAGTTTCCATTGTATTATTGTAGCTCTTCTACCACTAAACAAGATTAGTATGGTTTTTGGCTACTGGGCTTGTCCCTGTAGTTTCCATTGTATTATTGTGATCCTTCTACCACTAAACAAGATTATAGTATGGTTTTGGCTACTGGGCTTGTCCCTGTAGTTTCCATTTTATTATTGTGATCCTTCTACCACTAAAACAAGATTATAGTATGGTTTTGGCTACTGGGCTTGTCCCTGTAGTTTCCATTGTATTATTGTGATCCTTCTACCACCAAACAAGATTATTGTATGGTTTTGGCTCCTGGGCTTGTCCCTGTAGTTTCCATTGTATTATTGTGAGCCTTCTACCACAAAACAATATTATAGTATGGTTTTGGCTACTGGGCTTGTCCCTGTAGTTTTCCATTGTATTATTGTGATCCTTCTACCACTAAACAATATTATAGTATGGTTTTGGCTACTGGGCTTGTCCCTGTGTAGTTTCCATTGTATTATTGTGACCCTTCTACCACTAACAAGATATAGTATGTTTTGGCTACTGGGCTTGTCCCTGAGGTTTCCATTGTATTATTGTGATCCTTCTAACCACTAAACAAGATTATAGTATGGTTTGGCTACTGGGCTTGTCCCTGTGTAGTTTCCATTGTATTATTGTGATCCTTCTACCAATAAACAAGATAATAGTATGGTTTGGCTACTGGGCTTGTCCCTGTAGTTTCCATTGTATTATTGTGATCCTTCTACCACTAAACAAGATAATAGTATGGTTTTGGCTACTAGGCTAGTCCCTGTAGTTTCCATTGTACTATTGTGATCCTTCTACCACCAAACAAGATGATAGTATGGTTTTTGCTACTGGGCTTGTCCCTGCAGTTTCCATTGTATTATTGTGATCCTTCTACCACTAAACAAGATTATAGTATGGTTATGGCTACTGGGCTTGTCC